>NC_039359.1:58931797-59231797 GCF_003573695.1 Papaver somniferum
AATATGGAAAGGGTTAAAATGCAACATATGGAAAGGGACATGCTGAGTAGAGTAAAAGGAGAGAGAATACCCGATTTCGGCGAAAGCAGAATTAAAACTCCGTTATTCAAGGCAAAAATCCAACATATTTCAGCCGAGATCATATTGGATTAGCAAAATATATACAAAAGGAACAAAAGTGTTTTTAAACTTTATCTACTTGATTATAAAAATTCACCATACACCAAAAGTCTAAAGAGTTGAGGATCACCCAAAAGAAAAAGTGTAGAGACATAGAAAGTTTCAAAACACTAAAATTGGACTGAAATGAGAGAATTTTTTTTTTTTTTTTTTTTTTTTTTTTTTTTTTTTTAACAAAGAAAATAAAATTTGGTTTTTTGAATGGGAGCAAAAGAAATTTTGTTTTTGTTTTTTGTTTTGTTTTTTTTTTTTTTTTTTTTTTTAATAAAGAAAATAAATTTGGTTTTTAAAATTGGGAGCAAGCCCACTGTTGGTCCTCTAATGGAATGAAGGCTGCGGCCTACGAAAATCCAAGTTTTAATTTTGAAAGTTTAATTCGGCCAAGTTGGTTAAGGCCCGACGTTTGTTTTAAAACTTTGGTTTCGAGGTCCACTCTTGAGTGGAAGCAAGTCCACAATCAGTTATAAGCTTAGCTGGGTTTAAACCCATAGTCCAAAATACAAGTCCAATGGAAGAATTTAAACAAGCCCACACAAAATAAATACAAGCCCACAAATTAAACAAACAAGCCCACAAATAAATTATTACAAACCCAACAGAAAATAAGAGAAGCCCAAAAATTGGCTTTAATATTACATGCCCACAATTAAAAAATTGGAAGCCCACAGGTTGGGTTCTCTCAAATGGAATGGGTTTTAGGCTTACCTTTTTAGCACAGCCCAGCTGCTCTGATATTGTTGCAAAAACCCAGTTGGGTTTTGGTTCTTTTCCTTGGTGGCGTCCCAGCAGAGGAAAACAGGTTCAGAACAGCAGGTCCAACAGCAAATGAAGTGAAGCAGATGCAGATGCAAATGCTATGCAATGAAATACAAAATAGCTAAAAAACACAGATAAAACACAGCACCAATCCCCGGCAGCGGCGCCAAAAACTTGGTGGGCCCCGACAGGGTGTATAAAATGAAGCGATGAAAACGGGGGCCTACAGTAATACCGCAAGTGCACGGTCGTCGGTTGTAGCTCGTGCAAGTACGGGTCGATCCACAGAGATCGGGTGTGTTTTGGAAATGTTTCTAGCTAATTGGGTTCCTAAATTTGCTTTGGGCTTAGAAGCCTTTTGGAAGTGTTGGGCTTAATGTACTATTGGGTTTGATAACAATAAAAGGAACTGAGCTTGGGCTCAGTTAGTCTTTGAAAGTGCAAATGGGCTTTGGCCTTAAACTTAGGCTTTTGATTAAGCCCACAGTTAAATTGGATTGGGCCTTAATGAGTTTGGGCTTTGGTCTTAAACAACTGGGCTTTGGTTAAGCCCACAGTTGACTGAATTGGGCTTGGCTATTGAACTAAGCCTTTGGGTTAAACAACTGGGCTTTGGTTCAGTTGGATGGGGTCTGAGCTTGGCCTTGGAAGGCACAGCAGCAGCGCTTGGCAGAGGCAACACAGCAGCAGGAGCAAGAGAGTTGCAGCAATGCAATAGAATGTACAAGATGAGCAGTGCAGCAGTGCAGTGGGAAATGCACAGCAGTGCAGCAGCAACAGAGTTGCAGCAGCAGCTGCAGCTGCTCAAGCAGTGGAAAAAGCAGCAGAAGTGGCAGAGAAGGCAATGTAGCAGCTGCACAAGCAGTGCACAACAGCACAAGGCCAAGAAGAGGAAAAGCAGTGCAGCAGTGCAGGAGAAAGAGATGGCAGCAGCACAAGTGCAGTAACAAGAAAAGAAGTACAGCAGCACAAGGCCAAGAGAAAAAAAGGAAGCAATTAACAGGAAAAGAAATAGCAGCAGGGGAAACAAACAATGCAAAACAAAGATGAACAACAGCAACAGAAAACAACACAATGAACCAAGGCCTAAGGCCAAGGGCAGAGTTGTGGAAAAACTAAAATGAAGCAATACTAAGGCAAGAATACAGGCATTCTAAAAGAATGGGAAGAAAATTAGCTTGCTCATTGTCACTAGTGAGCACTAATTTCCCCCAATGCACAATCAACACTACAACCTAAGCATACAACAAGAATGGCAAGAAATCAGCTTGCTTTAAGCACTGATTTCTTCCATTACACAATCAGCACAAAGCTTCTAAGAAATCTAGCCTAGCATTCCTTCAAATGACAGTAAAACAAACATGACAGGAACATTGATACTAACAGTGAGCAACAACACAAGTTAACAGACTAACTGACTAACAATGAACAAAACTGAAATACTAACAGGAATTAATTGAACCTAACATGATACTTAACACATTAACATTAACAGTGAATAACATAAGCACATTTAACAGTAACAAGAAAGTAACAAGCAACATTAACAATGGCAAGAAATTAACAGTTGAAACTGAAAATTAACAGGACATGAAAGTCCTGGATGTTGGCTAACCCAAACATGCCTTACAAACATCCCACAACATCTATTTATACATATAAGAAATATCCCAAAAATCCCCCAAAATCAGTGAAATTAGGTTTTGCCCAGAAATCCAAAATTCACTCACCTAACACACTGATAACACCCCTAATACGTGACCCATGCTTCTAATTAGAAGTACCATCAATTTCCCCCAAAAATCCCCAATTTATGGAATTAGGGTTCATATAAAAATTTCTATTAAAGTTTACCTAATCACTGATGACACTGGTAGATGTCGACCCATGCCTCCAATTCCTCTCCTGATGCTCTAGCTACGTCCAATTGTCCATCTAAATCAACCTAATTTACCAATTTTCACACGTTAGGGTTTTGGAAGAAAAACGTGTATCAAAATGGGAAATTAGGTGGCTAGATAGGTGGTAATGATGGTAGTGGAGATGGGTTATAGTGGTTGAGTGATTTGAGAGTTGGTAGAGGTGGTTGTGGTGGTGGTTGAGCGGGAACAGGGAGATGGTGGTGGTTCTGCACAGGGTGGGTGGTGATGGTGGAGATGGGTCGATAGAATGAGATTAGGTGATGTTTGGTTTGGGGTATAGTGTTCGGTCACTAAGGTGTGTAGTGGGATCATCGAGTTTGATGTTTGGCGAATCTCGACCGTGGGATGCGATGATGATTGGTAGATCGGACGGTGATGCGGAGGCAAGCGATGAGCGACCGTTGGATTATATGATACAACAAAATGAACGGTACTTGATGGAGTTAGGTACTGTAGTGTTAGGCGGAGATATCAAACTTCGATGAACAGCAAGGGAGAGACCGTTGGATTCAACTACCATCTAATCTGAAGGCTTGGAATTTCAGCGCTGTGGTGCTCGGCAGAGACTTCAGATTTTGATGCTCTATGCAGGAGCGACCGTCGGATGCTTCTTAGAAATGATCGGATGGCTGAGAACGGAGGCGCTTTAGTGTGTAGAAAATGAGGTTGTGCGCACCATTCTTCGCGGCTTCCTTGCGTAATTTCTTCCGGCTTTTCACTACTTTTCTGCTCTTTTCGCTCC
This sequence comes from Papaver somniferum, assembly GCF_003573695.1. Taxonomy (NCBI): domain Eukaryota; kingdom Viridiplantae; phylum Streptophyta; class Magnoliopsida; order Ranunculales; family Papaveraceae; genus Papaver; species Papaver somniferum. The sequence goes on from NC_039359.1 coordinate 58,935,398, forward strand.
GCGACTCATCCGAACTTTATTTAAAAATGCAAAATTAATTAATAAAAATATTTATTCTTGAAAACAATGAAAATACAGAATATGGGATAAAATGTAGAATTAATGCATAAAAGATGAGTTAAAATGCCAACAAAAGGGATAAATATATACAATATTTGGCACTCATCACATATCTTGCATTTAGTATAATCATTTAGTGTAAGCATTTATCTCATCATAACTTGCATTTTCATCTTTGCATACTTTTTCATCTTTGCATCATTTTCCCTTGCTGTTCTTGCTGTTCTTGACAGCTTCTGTTGAGCTTTCCAGGTGCTCCTGTTGCTGTGCTGTTGTGACTCTGTTTTGCTTGGCTGAGCCCTTGTTGTTGCTGCTGATTGAGTTGCAGTTGGGCCTGCCACTTGCTGCTACTTTCTTCCTCTTCCCTGTGTTGCTGGCCTGTGCAGCTTGCTTCTGTGCTGAACCTGTAGAGCTGCTGCTGCCAAGCCTGCAACATTGCCCCTGTTCAGCTACTGCTTGTGGTGCTGCTGAACTTGTGGTGCTGCTGAGCTGCTTCTCCTGCTGCTACCTCCTGCTGGACCTGCTGTTGCTGTGAGCCAAAGCCCAACTGGGCCTCTCCAACAAAAGTTTAGGAAGATCCCAAGCCCAACTGGGCTTGTGCAGCTTAAGAAAAGGGATAAAAGCCCAACTGGGCTTCCCTCCAAAAAGGTAAGCCTAAACCCAAACCCAAATTTTTTGGGCTTGTAATTTTTTTGGTTTGTATTGTTATTCTCTTTTGGGCTTGTAATTGTAATTATCTTTTTGGGCATGTAATAATTATTTTAATTTTATTTCTTTTATTTATTTGGGATTGTAATAATTTTAGTTTTATTTTTATTTTCTTTTTTTTGTGGGTTTGTAATAATTAGTTTTATTTTTATTTCTTTCTTTATTTGGGCTTGTAATTTAGTTGTTTGTTAGGCTTGTAGTTTCTTTTAAACTAAAATTTGGGCTTCAAAACCCAACGCAAAAAAAAAAAAAAAAAAAAAATTTGCTCCTAATTTCGAAAACCAAATTTTTAATCCCATAAAAACCAAATGTTTCCCATCAAAAACCAAATGTTTTTCATTCCCATCAAAACCAAAATTTTCCCATAAAAAACCAAATTTTTGAAAACCCATTAAAACCAAATAGTGGGCTTTGTGCCTTTTCAATATGGGCCAACCTCGTGCTCTCCATGAATACATGTATCCCACAATAAAAATTCCATTATCATGTATTGTCTTACCTCAAACCAATAACCCTTTTAAAATAAATGCAAGCATGATACAAATACTTCCTATATTTCGAGGGTTCGATACTGAGAACCCCTATACTCATGTAAGAGAGTTTGAACAAATTTGTCGGACTATGCAACCTGAACATATGTCCGAAGACTCTCTGAAATTGCGTTTGTTTACATTTTCTCTAAAGGAAAGGGCCAAAACATGGTTTTACGGTTTGAGACCACAATCAATCAACACTTGAGACCAACTCACAGATCTATTTTTCAAAAAATTCTTTCCACATCATAGGACCATCGCTATTCGTCAAAGTATCAATTGTTTTGTCCAATTGGATGAGGAAACTGTTTTTGACTATTTTGAACGTTTTAATGATTTGTTGAGCGAATGTCCACACCATGGATTTGAGAAGTGGAGACTTGTCGCTATCCTCTATGAGGGACTAGACTTTAAATCTCGAGCCATGGTTGAGTGTATGTGTAATGGTGAATTTCTTGATAAAACTGTGGATGATGCATGGAAATTTTTAGCTGAGATTGCAGAGAAAACCCGTCAATGGGAATCCATTAGGGAAACTGAGACACTGTCACATGATATAGGTGGTAATGAATTGAACTTTGGAAATAGCATGTCTAGTCCTTCTCATGTGTATGATATTGAATATGAACCTAATCTAGAGGAACATGAGTTGACTAATAACACCACAACTGCTAATAGAGACAAGTATGCATATTACTATGATGATGATGATGATAATGTTATGTTAGAAGAACATGTCTATGCTGAAAATGTTGTGGAACCTTTGGTTTCAAATACATTAGGCTTTTCTGCCCCGACCTTCATGAATGATATTTCTTCTAGTATTTCATATGCATGTGATGTTGATACTGATTTAGATATTGTGCAATTATCCTGTGAAGAGCATGACTTAGGTAAATCTTCTGTTGACACTAATGATCCTATGCATGAAAACATAGTTGATGTGTCTGATTCCATACTTAAGCCACAATATATTGCTTCTGTTGATGATAATTTGAATATATCGGATAACCATGATTCTGAATTAGGACTTGTGCAAATTTTTTGTGATGATGAGCATGCTACACATCTTGAGTGTGACTTAGATAATGCTGATGTGACTGATAATATTGATAATGTTGATCTCATGCATGTGAGACACTTAGATGTCACTTTCTTGCCTAAGTCACAATTTGATAGCCTTGCATCCTACCTAGATTTGGTTTGTAACAATATTGTCAAACCAATTTTCATGAGAATACCTAATCTAGGCCTGGAACTGTGTGCCTCTCAAGTCCTTTGGACTATTTTGCATCTAAGTATAAATACTTTGAGGAACCACAGTTGGATTAGCATGTTACCCGTCCCTAGCAAAGTTCATTTCGAATTAGACCTTGTATGATGAACCCCAAAACTGCGAGATTTTGTATCCAAAATTTTATCTGTTGAAAAATCCAGGTTTGGGGGTAGCTCATTTTGTTTCACACTTCACTTGCATCCTATTATATTGTGTGAAGCTGTTGAAACCTCTACACTTTGTCTTTTGGGTTGATCCTCAACTCTTTAGATTGTTAGTGTATGGTGAATTTTTTGTATATAATCCAGTAGATAAAATTTTAAAACCTTTTGTTCCTTTTGTATATATTTTGCTAATCCAATATGATCTCGGCTGACATATGTTGGATTCTTGCCTTGAATAACGGAGTTCTAATCTTGCTTTCGCCGAAATCGGGTATTCTCTTTCCTTTTTCTCTACTCAACATGATCCTCTTCATATGTTGTATTATAATTTTGTTCATATTTTGAAACATTGAGGACAATGTTTAGTTTAGGTTTGGGGGTGAAAAGTAGATACTTTGATAATATGCCATAATTGAAAAAAAAGAAACTCCTTTTTGAAAAAAATTAAAAATTCCAAAAAAATAAAAAAAAACATAAAAATGGAGCTCATTTACCTTGAAATGTTGACTCTTGTGCAAATATGTAATTTTTAGGAGTCTTAGTCTAGATATTTAGGCACCCTGATTCTAGCACAATTCACATAGTGATAAGAAACTTGCACGCGCACGATCTACCAATACATGTATAGCCTCATCCTTGAGGTGTTCTATCGGAAGTTTTAGTTGCCAATCACTTTAGAATACTGAACGAAACTTGACTAGCTTGTTCTTTGGTTGGTTGGGATAGAAGGTGGAGGTTACATTAAGAAAACAACCATCGAATTTAACTGGGTGCATCAAAAAGGGCTACCTCTTGCAAAGTCATGTAATTTTTTGTTTCTTTTTCTTATGTATCAAAAGTGTTTCCTTAAAAAAAAAAAAAAAAAAAAAAAAAAAAAAAAAACGATGTATATATTCAGAAAAAAATCAAAAAAAAAAAATCAAGTATTTATCAATTCCATCCTCTCTTGTTCCAAAAATAAAAGAGAGTAGTCAATGTAAATAAGAGTCATGTAAAGAGTCATCTTTTGTTGTTTCATTGTAATAAGCAAGGAGGGTGTATGCCATTGATGTACAACGCGAGTAATTGTGAAACACCTCCAACTCATTCACAATTCTCGTAAAGTCCGGACAGCTAGCTAGATTTCGACCTTGGTTCTTAGCCTGAGAAACTATCTCTTGGTGATTAGTAGTCATAATATCCGATCTTTCTTTACACATGTGTAGATACACTTTACACTCTTATCACATGTCTTTATTTGTTATCAGTGCTAGGATTGTGCCTTTGATAGCTAGATTGACATCTCCATTTTGCTGTGAGCTTCTACTGTCTTGCACATGTCACATTTCATGGAATCTGAACTTATATTTTGTCCTAGAACTTTGTAGGTACGTTCTAAGCAAACCTTCACGAGACTCCAACTCGTCCACTAGGGACACTTAGTGGTTTAAAAGGCTTAGTGCATATGCTAAATGCATTCGAGAGACCAGCGACAGTGGTATAGGTAGGATTTCCTTAGTTTTGTTTTACTTGAGGACAAGTAAAATTCAGGTTTGGGGGTATTTGATGAGTGCTGAAAAGTGCATATTTTTATATATTTTTCTTGGCATTTAACTCATCTTTTGTGCATTAATTCTACATTTTATCCCATATTCTGTATTTTCATTGTTTTCAAGAATAAATATTTTTATTAATTAATTTTGCACTTTTAGGTAATAAATAAAGTTTGGATGAATTGCGGAGCGAAAAGAGCAGAAAAGTGGTGGAAGCCGAGAGGAATCACGCAAGGAAGCCGCGAAGAATGTTGTGCGCAATACCAAAAGGCTAGCAATGGGCTTAACAAGGAAGAAATTGTTCTTAAAGAAGAAATGGGCTCAGAATTATCCCAAGCCCAACTTATCTCCCAAGCAAAATCTCAAACCCAAAGCCCATTCTCTTGTAGCCGTCATATTGGATTCACAGATGCATCCAACGGTCGCTTCATCGATGTGCATCAGATTTCGATACGTCAGACTCACACTACATCACCTAACTCCATCTTGAGCCGACAGTTTCGTTGTATAAGGCATCCAACGGTCGCTCAAGACCTGCTTCCATCTTGTCGTTAGATCCATTTCAGAAGTGACAATCCAACGCTCATCTTCGCTGTTCATCAAAATTTTCTGCACCCGCTCAACACCACAATACCTAACCCTACCCAAAACAGAACCAAACGCACCCCAACCTAATTCCCATCGAGTTTCCTTCTTCTCCATCTCTTCTCCCTCACCCCCGATGCAGAACCCATTTCCACCACCTGCTCCGCCACCAACTCTCTGCCACTACCACAACCACCACTAACTCCACTTACCACCAACCCTAAGTCCATCATCACCTCTATGTCTCTCAACTAGCCTTTTCAATTTCACTCGCCCCAAACCCTAGCCGTTTGTGTGTGAAATTGGAGAGAATAGTTGGTAGGCATCAATGGACAAATTGAAGGCATGGGAAGACACAAAAGACGCAATAGAAGAATGGGTCGACGTTATCGAGTGTTTTCAGAAAGTAGGTATGACTTAATTTTGATTTCTTTGAAACCCTAATTCTGATATTTTGGGGATTCTAGGGTTAGACGTGTGCAACTATAAATTGAGACCTTGGGTTGTTGTAGAAGTCATGCCTGGACTAGCCAGTGCACCACCAAGAGGACTGGACTAGCCAGTTCCTCAATTGTTCATGTCCTGTTTTTAGTTCAACTGTTTTGTGTTATTTTCAATTGTTTTGCACTGTCAATTATGTTCTAACCTGTTCTGCTAGGGTTGAGATGAAGCCCTAGCTTATTGCTTGTTATTCATGCTCTTGTCAGTAGCCATGATGTGTGTAAATGCTCATAGTGAAACTCCATCTTAGGGCTTCAACACTAGTCTTTCACATTGGATGTCAGGCATCCACTGTAGTTAGAATCATCTAGTGTTGCTGAACTGCAACTCATGCTTAATTTTATATATTGTTCTTTTGATTAATTGTGCTTTAAACAGACAGTTAATACTTAGGGAAGATACCTTAGTTGTGATAGGAGATTTCATATCAAAATGACCCTTGCTATATAGAGGATTGACATCCCTCTTGCTGGTGGTTATAGAAAAACAATGTTACTGTCAGTGATGAATAATCAGTGTGAGTTAGAGGTGGATTCAAAAGCCCTAGCATGTTCCTGTTTACTTGCTTTACATTCTACTGTTTTTCAGTTCAGTCACTGCCATCATCTCAAGTGTGTTTTAACACAACCAAGACTCTTTGTTACAACTTAGTTTTAGTGAAATCTTAAGCTTCAACTACACACACCTTGTCCCTGTGGATCGACCCGCACTTTCACATTAGCTACATCGACGCCGTGCACTTGCGGTATTAGTTTGTAGGTCTTTTAGAAACCTACCACCTTCCCTCCACCCATAGCACAAAATATCATCAGTATTCACCTCCCCAAAAAAACAAAAGCCGACCACCGAGTATGGCCACACTCAAAAACAGGAAATTACACATCCAAAACTGGTTATAGCAAACTCACCTACCAAACAACCAATCCCCCCAACAAACCAAGCATCAACCCAGCACCCTGTGGACTCCAACTCAATTTGGAAACTAAAATGTCCACCAAAAATAAGACTTTTCTTGTGGAAGGTCACATACCATGGATTACCAACATTCCAACGGCTTCACCGACTCAACATCACAACATCAAATACATGTCCAAACTGCAACAATGAGGAAGAATCAACACATCTACTGTTCGAATGTAATAACTCAAAAGAAGTTTGGCAACTAATAATAAATCATCTAGCAGGTATTCCGGAGACAAACAATACTCATCAACGACAACACCAACAAGCAGGATCACAACATCAACATCAACAAAGGCCATCAAGCTCCAACAACCACAAATGTCCAACCAACATTCATGACGTACTCCACAGAGCATACTCAGAACAAAAACAATAAGTGTTACTCAGTTTCACGGTATGGCACATATGGCTGGCCAGGAATGAATTAGTATACAAAAGGAAACGACAACATCCAAGGCAAACATTCAATATCATAACGGTAATGTATGAAGAGTATCAACAAGCACAGGAATATATGGCTCCAATCATGGCTAATGGACCAACAATTGCAAGAATACAAAGGAAGAGAACGACTACTTCAACAATATACATAGGATGGACTCCACCGGAAATAAATTGGATCAAGGTAAATACAGATGGCGCATCCAAAGGAAACCCGGGACCGGCAGGAGCAGGGATCATATGCAGAGATAGTGAAGGGAATATACTGAAGGCAATGGCAGCACCACTGGGGATAACCACTTCAATTCAGGCGGAAACATGGGGATTACTACTTGCGACAAGAATAGCTACTCAACACCAATGGCAGAAAATCTGGTTCGAAATTGATTCGCAAGCACTTCTCAGTCTAATCCAAAAAAAGGAACCAATACCATGGTACCTAAACAACATGCTGGCAGAAATCAACTCGCTCCTAAGTGATATACCAAGCTACAAAATCATACACACCTGGAGAGAGGCGAACCAAGCAGCCGATGGATTAGCAAATAAGGCGGTCACAAACAAACCAACAACACAACTACGACAACAACTAATAGCTAGGAATTCACATGCCCATCCTTCATCCAAGAAATTGTATTTAAAAACAGGATTGGAACAAAATATCCTAGAAATGTAACCTCAAGTTTCTTATCTTAATGAAGTGGTGAACTTTTTCAAAGAAACCCCCCCTTTTTTTTTTCAATGTTCTGATTTTTAAGGACGGTCTTGACTCCTGAACACAGTGATAGTAACTTATCACTGTTCTGATTTTTACTAGAAAGACATCCTTAATTATAAATATATGGGATACATCATACAAGTCATTTTATATGTACCTTTTTCATATGTACAAAGAGTTCACTTTCACAACTAACCCAGACATTGACAACGTAATAAGATATAATCAGTATTCTAACAAAAATTATGGATAATTACTCTATTAAATCATAATGCAACATCCTCTGTACAATCAATTTTTCATTTTACTTTAAAATAGCCAATCTTCTTTGTGATGATGCCGTCAAGGGTAAAATGGATTTACACTGTACAGTCAATTCCTTCATATTAATGCTGCAAAGGGGACTGTAAATGATATAAATGAGTATTCTCTGAAGAAGAGATTCTGAATCAGGGTCAGTTAGCTGATCAAGTCAATGGCACTTGGGCAATTCTCCCAAGCACCACACCTTGAGCTGAAGCTCCCTCCTCTTGGGCAAGCATAATCAGATATCACTGCTCGAACACATACATCCCAGGTCTTCACCATATCGTGAAGAGACATCGGCTGTGAAAGACTGCGAAGAGATCTGCCGAACCTCGACTTTACCTTGGTTGATAAGTCTTCGTGCTCCTTACTGTCATAACAAAATACTTAAATTGATTATTGGTGAACAAATTACCAACTAACTGTTTAAAGATGCAGTTATGTCAAGAATACACAACCCATTATCAAACACCCATGGAAGTATTAGGAAATGTAAGATCAACCACATAGTACAAACTGTGGCACAGTTTTTTGCAGGGCACTCCTTCTGGAGAGTGCTTAATATCTTTTAACTGTGACTGAGAAGTCGCATATACCGTATATACTGAACGGAATTGCAAAGTTAAGGTTGCTCTAGCATCCACCTTTCGGTAAAGAGATTAGCACTAAAGCAACTTGTGGCTTTTCATCGAGGATAAGTTTTCACTATCATGATCTCCGCATCCACCACAAAAGATCATCCTCTCAAATGATTTATTCCTTTGGTTCATCACCATAAGATTTATACCACTTAATTATCAGGTGGTTTTGTGAAAGTTCCAGTTAGCCAGAGCAGGAAGGCTATTCAACTGGTGTTTAATGATATAAATATGAAGTGACATATTTCACGCAATCTACAAATAATAGTATGATTGAAACCGTTATCCACCAAAATTTTACCTCGGTTCAACGGGAAACCTGTCCAAGAGTATCGGAGAACAATTCGGATAATTTGTGGGAACGAGCAACCTTAAGGGCTGAATTGGAGTCTGCAGAATCATAAACAAGTAACAAATAAGTAACAAATAAATAGATAAGTAAAGACAAATCAAAATATGAATAGCCCAAACAATAAGTTTTTAGATTCAGAAATCACACCATTTGTGCTGAAGCATACAGCGCCTTCAAGTTCCGACTGACAGCAACAGCGTTATAGGAGCACTTGACAATGGTTCCTTCAGCAGCACCTGTAGCTGCAATTGAACGAACATCTTCGTCACTGATATCCACTACAGTGTCGATTAGACGTTGATTAATCTTCCCAATTTCCTCCAGCAACACATGGATGGCCTGCAAAATATGACATCAAACAAAACTAGAAGTGAAGAGGATCATTCAACTAAAGGAACAAAAAATGGAACTGCAGAAGTACCTTAATCTTTCATATAAAGAAGATAAAAACAGTATCATATTTTTTCTCTTACATAAATCTAAAGGCTCTAATATTTAGATGAACATTATGTCAACGCCATACCTCATCTCGAGATCTCTTCATCCTAGTGGTCGCAGTGGACTCAATATCAGATAATTCCATACTAACCAACTGCTTGAAATTATCGTTCATACTGCCAGCTGATGACATGGCATTTAAGGGAACTGCAACTGTGTGACGCCTCATTTTCTTCCTTGCTGAGCTTCCATCTTGTTGAATAAGATTCTTTGCTTGTATACGACATCTTGCCATAGCCACCAAATCTTCACCCACAGCAGATTTGGATCCATTACCTGGTGCAGATCCAGCTATCCAGTCGATCATACTAATGACTGACCCAATGTCACTGACAGAAGCACTAAATGCTTTAGGAGATATGGAGTTTACCTGAGCAAAGATGAAGATGCACAATGATGTTAAACAATAGCAACAACTACGTCTATTTCTAAGTGGATGGCATCTGACATTACTAATGTAATGTCTATTCCCTTGCAATCAGCCTTTATTTTCAAGCTGTGGTATACTTTCAAATGTATTCTTCAAGGATTGTGCCGTTCTCGAGTCAAGGATTACGGTGTAAGAGTGCGTAAGTATTCCAACTGGTTGTAGCATTATGAGATTTTGATGTGTGTTTAACTGCTAACCTAAAATGAATTGGATAATCAAACCACACAATAACTAATAATAAGGAGAAAAAACAGCATACCGCTTTCATCAGGCGTTCTATGGGCTGCTCTGTAACACTTGGCTTAGTGATTGTGGAGGATGTGACCTGATTGCCATTTGGACCAGTGAACTCTTCGATCAAAGGGGATGCTGATATCCCAGGAGTGCCAATAGCAGGAGATTGCACTTCACCAAGATAAGCAGTATTATGTACATGCCCAATGTTTCCTGTATTTGACTGAGAGGAAACTCCAGAAGTCTGTTTCTCGGGATCCCCGGGAATTGGAGAACGAGCCAGGAGTGGAGAAGGAGAAGGGACAATAAAGGGTGAGTTTGTAGATTGCAGCAGCTGCTGGTGGTGGTGCTGCAACAACTGTTGCTGCTTCTGATTATCCAAATGCATCTGGTGCTGCTGTTGCTGAAGTTGTGGCTGGGGTAGGCCAGGTTTTCTTGAATGCTTCCAGTTCAGAATACACAGGATCTGTTTCTCATACGAAGCCACCTTATCCTTCAAACTAGGTATCATCATACTTTTGGGAAGATTCAAGAACCCCATTATTTTTTCCAACGAATTCTTGAAAGCTTTGAGCCTCTCAAGTTGTTCAGACTTCGGTGGTTGTGGAAGAGAATCATGCTACCACACGACAAAAGGAGAACAAACGTTTATCAAGCGCAATTACCCAACGAAAAAATGAGCCATGTTGTAAGTTAAACAGAAAGAAAAACCAAATACTGACCTGTTGGCATTTTTGAGAGATCTTCTGGTGCATGTGACTAAGATCTGGTAAGTATTTTTCTCTCATGAACTTAATCTACAATTATAACCAAATAGATTGGTAAACAGGTAAAGAACACAAGATGGTATGTTTTTAGCAACTCGGCTAATCTTGTCAACTGACAAAAGCTTTGATTGCTAAGGTTTGAGACGGCTAAGATGCAAATTACATTAGAAAAAAAATAAAACATACGAAAGCTAAAAGAGGTGATTAGAACCATACTTTCTGATAAACTTCCTCCTGCACATCGACAACATTTCCAGTTGTGGTTGCATTTCCTGTTATTGCTGCATCTATTGCTGCTAAATGAAAAATAGCAGATGATAACCATTAGACAACAAGTCCTCCATTCCTCTACAGTAAAAAAAAAAAAAAAGAGAAAAGGACAGAACTGAAAAAGAGGAAAAGAAGGCAACAGAAAATAATTGTGTCGAAAACCATTAAAGAAGAAAAGTTCTACAAAACACACAACCCATACCAAAGCAATGTAAAGTGGATTTTCGACCAAAATGACATACCTGATGAGTCCTCTGGAGGTGGTCTTTGTGAATGGAACACTGGCTTCTGATCCAATAAACTTTGATGGTTGAGCATCGAGCCAGTAGATGTCTGAATCTTTGGTTGCATGTCCGTTTGTAATGAATTTGGTTGTTGTTGCAATCCCAATTTCTGATGCATTTGCGTTGTTTGAGATGGATGCTGTAACATAAGTTGTTGTAGTGCTGGTTGGGATTGTGCATGTTGCTCTTGGATTTGTAACAAATTTGTTGATACCTGTGCATTTTGTTGTTTCTGCATGTTTTCCCTTTGCTGATGCACGGTATGCATTGGCTGCTGATGCTGCTTCTGTGACCCTGACGTGTTACTTTGTTGACTTAGCTGCTGCTGAAGGGGGATATTATTTCCAAGTAAATGTTGCTGCATATTTGCGATGTTATTCTGATGTTCTAGCAACCCCTGTTTGTGCTGCTGTTGTTGCTGCTGCATATTGGATACATTGTTTTGTTGCCGTGAAGGCAAATTTGGGACATTTATTTGCTGCTGTAAAGGCAACACCAGATGCTGTTGCTGATGCAGAACAGGAGCTTGTTGGTGCCTAGACCGTTGAGCCTGTTGCTGTGGTTTCCTAAGGACACTCTGTGGATATTGTTGACGAACATTAGGTGTGGTCTGTGCAACAGAAGACTGCGGGTTCTGGTGAAGACCTGAAGAAGATTGCATCATTGAGGGCTGAGTCTGTTGAAGTGCCGACTGGCTTGGCTGAAGACCAATTTGCATATGAGGCTGTTGAGTAGATTGCAATTTAGTTGACTGCATTGGGTTTTGCTGTTGTTGCTGTGGTTGTTGTTGCTGCATGCGTGACTGCATAATGGAGGATGGTACGTTTCCCGGTAGGTGTTGCAGCTGCTGCTTCTGCTTCAATAGGTGTTGTTGCTGATGCAAAATCTTCTGCGAACTTTGAGACTGCTGTTGTTGAGAACCGGTCTGTTGTGGAAGCTGATATCCTTGCATCTTCCTTGTTGAGTTAGCCAACATATTCGATGCTAAACCTCCCTGACCAACTAGATTCCCAGAAGAATTCTGTGCCATTCTGGAATGCATGTTGGATCCCTGATTAATGGCATTAGGCATCGAGGATTGAGTGAGATTGGCCCCAGAAGGCAATGCAGATGACAATGCTACAGGTCCTTGGATTCCAGAATTTCCGATATTATTCAGAATATTCTGGGATAACAGCTGCTGCCGTGCTTGAGACTCGCTCGCTAAAGGAATTTGTAACTGCCCTGGGTTGCGCAATTGGGACTGCATACTATGAGACACTATTTTCGTACAATGACAGAAAAAAACAAACAATAAGGTGACTTATAATTCACAAAGAATAAGTAAAGCATGTGCCACATTGCAAATCAAACAACACTGTACCAGCAATCTCTCCTGCATAGAAACTCTTACCTGGATCTTGAGGATTTTGGCTACCACCACCACTATTTAAGGGTAAAGAATTAGCAACTCCATTTGTCTGAGATTTTGTCTCCATTGCCAGCATCTTCAAAGATATTTTTCCTAGATAATCCAACTGTATTTACAAAATTAATTTACTTAGATTCCATAAATGCTGCATGGATGCAAAAAAGATTACTTAGGCAAGATACAAAAAATTATATATGATGCAAAGATGATAAACAAATGCACCTAATTTTTACCCAGTTCTCTACAAAATACCATTTGTCCATGTAGAGGCCAACTGAAGGATGTATATTACATGATTCTGCTCTTTTAGGACATCATTCATCTGAAAACAACCTACATATTAACCAGAAACTGCTTGGAACTTGCACCTTTCAGGATGTAAAGGGACAAAATCAACCATTTATGACCAAAAGAGTAGAGTAGCACAAAAGGGGTCAAAACTTATGTAAACTAAAACAAGGTTGTGCAGGATCCAACACTACCAACAGAGTGACTGACATGATTTTGTTATAATTCACAGCTAAAGATTTTTCCATAGCGAAAATTCAGATCAAATCTATAATGGAAAACCGAATTACTAGTCAGAAGTCAGAGCGGCAGTGAAGAGGGTGCTGAATTATAGAGCTAAGTGTGATTCCTTTGAACGGAACCGGTTAATACGAGGACATAGCAAAACGGTAACAATGATCATGTTTAGCTAAAGCTTTTAGATCGACCATCTGAAGTCAGATCTTTCCAACAAGTTTAACAAAAAGAGGAAAGACATACTACACAGAATGGATATTTAACATTGGCTTATCGGGAAAACTCTCGCAAGGAATCCCCTAGAATTTAGCTACTGCCACTCAGTTCGTTCGCATAAAAGAGTACATGCCGGAGTGAGAACTCAATCAAATTGAAAACCATAAAAGCACTGAGCGGTTCTAAGCAATTGAGGTTCTAAGATAAGTTTCGTAACAGAAGAACACAGATAAATTTCATTACTTCAGTTCGAAATAACTCGATGAGTTCAGCAAGCTATGTACATGAAATGTCATGTGCACTCCATAAATCAGGATTGTTCTATGTAAAAGGTTAAGATATCAAATTCGGCACGAAATGACAAGTGTACTTGACAATCACGAATTACACCAGAAGATTCGCTAATAACAATTTTTCAATCCAATTATTAGTGCACCACGAAAGAGCACATGACAACAATAGAGCACTTCTACCAAATGATCCTACAGTCCTATGTAACCCCCAAAACTCAGTTGTCAGTAATTAAAACACCAAATGAGAAAACTGTGCTTATTCTGACGATTCAATGGTGAAAAAATGGGAAAATCATGCTCACTCATCAGTAGACAAAACTAACAAAGAAATACAATTACTACAATAACAACACCAAATTGATTAATATACCTGACTTGTAGCAGCATTGAATATTTCTTGCTCAAATCTTACAGCAAATTTATTAAGCTCAACCAATCCTTCTGGTCCAGCATTTGGAATTTGTGTCTTCAGAGTCTCCATTCTACACAATAAGTTTATAGACAATTAAAACTACGTCTAGTTGAATCAATTGCAAGTTACTAACAGGTAAAAAACATCATATCAAGCGTCACCTTACAAAATACATCCCTCAATTTGCAAACAAAAAAAAAAAGACATTTGGTACAGAATTTCTCTTTGATATAGAATTCAAAATGTTGAATCCATGTTTGAAATGATCAATACACACACAATAATAATAATAATAATAATAATAATAAAAATAGTAATAATAATAAAAAGGGTTTCGCGTGATCATATTTTGCCCTAATCTGGTTAACCCAAATTTCCTAAGTTAAGACCAAACAAGAACTGGCTTACTTACATCTTAGTGACAACTGTGTGGCGAGAACCAGGTGGAATTTGTGTTCTCCAATTAGGAGCGTCCGCCATGTTAGGTGGTTCAACTTTGGCAGGTGAGGTCTCACTCACAAAGAAGAAAATGAAATCCTAAAATCAAATTCCAGTGAAAAATTGGATTATCCAACAAAGTATGGATAAACTTTGTTTAGGAGAGAGAATTAGAGAGAGAGGGAAATTTGTTTATCTGTATCGGAGAAGAAGATGACTTTTAAACTAAAGTCTTGTAGAAACGACAAAAATAGGAATTGAAAATGAACTTTCCTGTTTTACGGTGACACCTGCCGATTATTAAACACAAAAAAAGAGACTTGTTGCCAATAAGGGTACTATTTTCATCTGGGGGTGTACCAAATTACCAATTCAAAGGTAACGAATTTGTTCTTAGAGAAAGTCTAATGGGACTCGATGAGTAACAGATTTTCCAATTAAACAGCCACTGTCGGACTGACAAACACTCAAAATGGATGGACAAAGGGTTTGTCGATCGAGTCTCAAGTTGAGACGGTCGGCTCAACTTGAGACAGGCACATCAACATAAGCTAGTCGGCTTATATTGAGTCGAGTCTCGTCTCACAATGAGATATCCTTCCTTGAGTGAGCTAGTAACGGCTCTAATTCCACTTCTTATAAATACAATCATTGTTAGCTCCAAAACTACATCTTCTCTTCTTATAATTTCACTTCAATTTTCATCTTTCATTCTCAAAATCCTATTCTCAAAATCTTTCGAAAAAAATCCAAAAAATGTGGCCATCAATTTTCATCTTTCATTCTCAAAATCTTTCAGAAAAAATCCAAAAAAATGTGGCCATCAGAGTTCATGTTCCTAAGTTTACTCAGAAAGAATATTCAGCAATTTGCACAGCTTATATTTTTCAAACAAGAGAAAATATCGACGCTATTACAAATTATTAGCATACGACTTTTTGGCATCAAGTTTTGTAATGCTCGCTACAAAAAGAGGAAGTCTGAGAAACCGTAATACTAATGGATTTTATGCTCGTTGTCGATCAATTTGTTGTGTTGTCAACTAATTTCTTGGTATGCTAATGCAGATTAATCGAAATAGGCTTAACAATGAAACTGAAGCTGAATTGATCCAAAGAACTGCAGCTATATGGCAGCAAACTAATGAAAGACTTTTTCAGTTTTTAACTTGTTTCAACATCCTTAAATAGCTTCATAGGTTCCACGCCTTTTGCCTTCTAGATGCTCCACCAGTAGCTCTACAACCTACTCCATGAATGATGATGTTGATTATCTCGCTTTTATGATTTAGTTGCAATTGAGTCTAATATGATTTTACTAATCTAATGTACTTTGATTCAAAAAAAAAGGTTCAAATTGGTTATGCTAGTGCACGGATGAATATAAGACATTTCAATCAAATAAGCACATGACAACATAATGATGGTGGAATCAATTTATACACTTAACTAGTCTACTCCAACTTAAAACATGATGGACATTTCCAGAAGTGTATTCTTCTGCTGAAGTGTGAAACTACATAATGTATTTGCAACCAGGGCTTGAGCATCCTCTAATTACCAACTACGTTGTAAACTCTACTTCATGGCCGTGCTGTGACTTCTTCAACATTGCTTTAAGTTACAAGTTTTTGCATGATGCGTCCACCTTTTCATCTTCTTGCTCCTTCACAACATCAACTAGCATGTGCGGTTTTCACGACTGTTACTTAGGATCTTGACCTTGCAAATACCTTAAGCTTTTCTGGTTGTGATTCAATAACCATTCTGTTAGCTGAACAACCTACTTAGAATACATCCAAGGGCATTGTATCAGACTATATATAGTCATCCATGATATTAACATAATGGACAAACCTCTTTTGCTTCCCGCATAATATTTGTTTTCCTTTACTTTTAGAAAACATGGTGTTGATTGAGAATGTTTTTGATTGTGTTTGGAAAATATTGGTTGCAGTGTATGATTTATATAAGGAAAAATATGACCATTAATAATAAAGTCGTTATCTTGTCTCACATTAATACGATGGGCCTTGGCTGAGCCGCAACAGCTAGTCTCATCTAACGACTCTTATTCCATTCCTTATAAAATTCAGACGATTTCAGCTCCAAAACCACACCTTCTCTATCTTAACCTTTCATTCTCAGACTTCTGTAAGAAAAATACCAAAAAAATGTCCGTTAGAATCCCTGGTCCTAAATTTTCTCAAGAAGCGGATTTAGCTATCTGTAAAACATACGTTTTTTATATTATATAAAATGTCATGCATGATTAATCCATGTCGCAAACGTCTACTTGGCAAAACATTTTCACATTGTTCGTTCCAGAAACGGGGAAATCCGGAAACCAAGATGCTCGTTCTTAATCAAGATAAAAAACTCACAGGAAACTCACGGGAAACCGTTTCTTTATAAGGGAGCTTGTTTCAACATCCTTACAGATGGTCAATCTCAATCACATTTGTACTGCATCGGAAGGGCTCTCCATTTCTTTACCATGGAAGAAGATGTTACTCTTATTCGATGTTGGCTACATATTGTAATGAGAAACATGACCAGTGACTATTTCTGGGAAAGGGTGTGTCAAAGTTTTGTAGCGTTGCGAAATGAACATTTAAGAAACAACAAGAGCTTAAACTAAGATTTTCATTCATCAATAATGATATCAGACGTTATACTGAATTTTTGTGGATAATTCACTATAATAATTCTGGATTGCCTGACGAATAACTGGTGAATATCTTAGTACCATTGTCCTCATTGAGTAACTGCATCATAGTTTAATCAAAATCATATTAACTATTGTTTATTTGTTTTTCAGAAAACCATGATTCAAGTCCAGTTTATTGAAGAAAACAGAAGAGAGCTTAAGCATTTTGAATGCTATGAACTATATAAGGTTTATGTCCCTAGATTTAATATAGTTTGATGTTATTGTTGTCGTTATGAAATCAAGTTACTTTATATGCAAGTCTAAATGTAATACGTATCACTTAAAACATGAGTCTAAATATTTTCATTACTTAATATTACTGCCACTTCTTTTACAAGATATAAACTTAGAAAATAATAAAAACTTAAATATTGACGTTAATAAAAATTTAGTATAATCTTTGGCCTCCTGGTTTTCTTCATTTGACGTATCTTCCATTCAACACGCTTGTGAACTATTTCGCGTTTGTTTTTGAAACTTTGGTTGTTAACTTTCCAAACTGGAGCTTTTCTTTGCTTTTTAATTAGCAGAACATTTTCCAGGATTAACTTCTAAAACTTGTATAACTCTTTTTTTTTTTACCATTTTCAATTATTTTTTTAAGTTACCACATATCTTATTTATAGTAGCCTCAAGTTTGGCTTCACAAAAAATAAAAATAACCTTATGAGACATTTCAAGAGAAAAATTTATAGTAGAAATAATTCAAGAGAAAATTAAATATTAAATAAATAATTATTTATTGGAGGAAGAAACTAGCTGCTATAAACCCGACCATTGTCGGATTAATGTGGGACGGTCGTCCCACTTTGAGACGAGCCTCAGTCTCAGCTTCAGCCGAAAATCGTTTTAGTATGGGACGACCGTCCCACGTTGACGTGCTCGGCTTAACCTGTCTCGGGGGAAGTTATCCCTACTGCACAAAACTTAGTTGATGCTATTCGCCTGGACAAGTAACCTAAAAAGATTTAGTGGTGAGTTGCTCTTATATGGATTTTATAATACACCCCAAATAAATTGGTACACCTCGGACCGTTACCTTAGTAGCATCCATACTAGAAAAAGGTGTGAATGAAATTTGTACCAGGGTTAAAGTAGCACCGATTTTTGCGTTAAGTCTTGGACACATCCCGAAGAGAAAGGACCAGTCATCGGGTAAATCAATCTTCCTGTTGAACTCATAAAGTTTTCATTTGATTTTTGGGTGCTCCTTTATATATCCCTAAAAACACTAGCGGTACCCCTACAATTAGTTATGGCAGTTATAAGTTGGTTAACATAAAGATTTTCTAATTCTTTCAAATTTTGTTTAACCATACCCCTCTTTACATAACCATATACAGCAGAATATATAGTATCCAGATCTGTACATACCAATAATTGGTGGACTGATAGAATACAACAGTATACTCCGCTCTCTCCAGTATAAACAATTCATTGCAACCCGTAGGTACTGGATGGTTTTGCCCGGAATGGGATCTATATTTTCCTCTGCATTTAAATTTATCTTTTCATCGTATTCGAATATGGGATGCACAACATGGTTTCCGTTGAGAACTCCACCTCCAGAAGATTTCAAGGTTGTGACGATTTTTAATCTCGACAATGAACACTTTGTTAAGGCAATACTGAAACCTGGTGCTCCTTTTCCACCTGTTCTTAATGGATGGAATTCTATATGCACCGAGGAGGCGCTATTGTGGACTCCACACATGGAAAAGATGCATCGAGGATGGGAAAATATCGAACAAAAACAATTCGGGCAAGGTTTGCAGGTTACAGAGGACATAGACGTCGATGAGGACATAGACCTC
Source organism: Papaver somniferum (assembly GCF_003573695.1). NCBI lineage: Eukaryota > Viridiplantae > Streptophyta > Magnoliopsida > Ranunculales > Papaveraceae > Papaver > Papaver somniferum. The sequence goes on from NC_039359.1 coordinate 58,954,479, forward strand.
GATGAGCCGTGAATACCGTAAGTTCAATCGGTCATCTCATGATAAATTTGTTATGTATATAGCTAGATAACTCCATAGTCTGTAAGGTCTCCAAGTAGTCTGCGGAACATAAATTAGTTATTTTGGGGGAATATTTTAACAGTGAATTTGTTTAATGTTTATTCTTGTACATGCACATTAACGAATGAAAGAAGCATCATATGTTGGTGGAGCTCGGGTAGGAATTGTAGCTAACCAAGAGCTGTACCGTTGCTGGGTTGCTTGCGACTTGGATACTGGCAGAGATGCAGTTTCACTTGTGCTTAGCTTTTCTGAATATCTCTGTTCTTTCATGTTTTGAGTGATGCACTTTGTTGCAGCTCTTCTTTTTCTTTTTGCTAGCGCTATTTAGAGATTGTCTGGTTTTTTTTTTTTTTCTGAATAAAGTTTTTTCTTTTGATACTAATGCTCTATTATTAATTTTGACTTAAAAGAAGTTAAACACATCGGTTTGATTACTCTTGGCTGATTTGTAGTTTTTAAGACTGCGACAGTCGAGACTTATCATCTTCTTAAGCCGTTATTTATCTTTCTTAACTAAGTTCACCTGCAATTTCGAATTCCAACAAAAACCCATTACTGATTCAATTTATACGCTAATTCGATTCGTAATCCCTCGCCATTCGCAAAAAAACCCATCTTCTTTACTAAAACTGCAAGAATCAAACTTTCTCAGCATCAAATCTCAGTGTTTCTCTTAATGTCAACTTGAACACAGCAAGAACCCAACTGATGATCGTAAAAGAGATTTTGTTTCGAAGAAAGAATATGTCGTTGACCGGTGAGAAGAAAGTTTAATGTATTTTCCAGAAAAAATATATCGGTGATATGTATTCGGGGGTACACAAAAGCTAATGTTTTTGATGGGGCAGGAAGATTGGCTTAGAGGATATGTAGATAATGGGGTATCGTTAGTAGTTGTAGAGGTATATAAAGGAACACCCTTAATTTTTACTAGATTGTGATCCGTAAAAGATTTCCAATTCAGGTAACTGTTACCATTTCCAAAGTTTTTATGAGCACCACGAAATTCGCATTACTATTTATCGTCCGGGTAGAAAAAGTCTCAGCAGCATTACGACAAACATCCATGTACAATCATCTAATCCCTGGTATTTAAAGCCAACAAATTCATGGTATGATTTGACATTCGCTGCCGTATCCAAATACCCCTCTGTCCCAATTTAGTTGAGTTATTTGTAGTTTGCACAATTATTAAGGTAAGGAGGAAATGAAAGTACGTTTAAATATTTTTTACAATCATACCCTTATGGGTAATAACTAGTAAATTTAGAACGAAAAATGAGTCATTTGTCCAAATATTTTTAAAACATGGTTCAAATGGACGAGTAAAAATTATTATGGGTGAAATGGACACCAAAAAATTAGCAAGGATGAAACTGGATTCATCCTGATTTAAACTTAAAAAATAGCAAGGATGAAACTGGATGCATCCTGATGTAAATTAAAAATAAGAAAAAAGTATTTAAAAATGGGTATGATGAAACTGTTTACATCCTGGCTATTTTTACATTTTTGTCCATTTAAACAGTATCAAAATCTAAATGTACTTTTCACCCAGACATTGTTGATTTTGGTCTTTTTAACCAATTTTGTGTATTTTCTTATAGTAACAATAATCAATTAAAAGGATAATTTTAGAAATATCCTTTTGATTAGTGAGATAGCTCAATTATTTATGGGACAAAATTTAAAACCAATTATCTCAATTAATTTGGAACGAAGAGAGTATTAGTCGCGAAAGGATAAAGCCGGAACCTCACAAAAATGAAACTACAAGAAATCAAAAGTCGGAACTATATTAGTTACGGGTTGGAAAACTGAATTATCTTTTTTTCTTATGGGCTTGCGTTCATTCTCTCTAATACATTGAGATAATGAAATTCAGGTTTAATATTTTAGCAACTCATAGCAGTATCGAGCTATAAATTGCAGTTTAAGTCTAAATCAAAATTGAATTGTGAAACCTTATTGAAGAGCTTAAAATTAAGTTCATTGGTTAAAAATGAAATCAAATTACAGAAAAATCGCATAATTTGAAAGGTGTACTCTCAAGTAGATCTATTTACATCACTAAAACATAAACACTACCTGGTAGAATTATTACCAGGTCACTAATGAATTGACACTAGCTCTGACACTCACTTTCCAGGGGCAAAATTTGTGGCAAAAGCCCAGGCATTGTTGCTAACAGGATCAGCAAGATGATCTGCCAAGTTCTCTAAAGGTCCTTTACCGGTCACAATTGCTTGAACGAAGTACCCGAACATGGAAAACATAGCCAATCTTCCATTCTTTATCTCCTTCACCTTCAACTCAGCAAAAGCCTCTGGGTCGTCAGCAAGTCCAAGAGGGTCGAAGCTGCCACCGGGGTAAAGTGGGTCGACAATCTCACCAAGAGGTCCACCGGCAACACGGTAACCCTCAACTGCGCCCATCAAGATTACTTGTGTAGCCCAAATAGCTAAAATGCTTTGAGCATGTACTAAGCTTGAGTTACCCAAGTAGTCCAATCCTCCCTCACTGAAAATTTGTGCTCCAGCTTTGAACCAAACCGCTTCACCGAATTTAACACCATTGCGTGAGAGCAATTCGGGGAAGATGCATCCTAGAGCTCCGAGCATAGCCCATCTACAGTGAATCACCTCAAGCTCACGGTTCTTGGCGAAAGTTTCAGGATCAGCAGATAGCCCAGCGGTATCCCAACCATAATCACCAGGGAATTCACCATTGAGATATGATGGAGCCTCACCGGAAAAAGGTCCCAAGTATTTAACTCGGTCAGGACCATACCATGGGCTGTTAGATGAAACGGCAGGTTTAGATGATTTAGCTGCCATTGCCGCCGTCTTTTTCTGGAAGAGCATGGTAATTCTTCCTTCAGCTTCTGGAATGGATGGAGTTAGCTTCACTGCCTTTCCAGCAAGAGAAGGAGAAGAGAGAGCCATCGTTGAAGCAGCCATTAAATGATATTATGGAAAGAAGATTGAAAAAGAAGTGAAATGAGATGAAAGTTTGATGAGTTTGTGTATTGAAGCTGTTGATGTTGGGTTGTATTAATAGGAGTTAACATTAAACGGTAACTTATCTTGGGATATCTGTATCCATACTGTGATTGGCTATGATAGTTCCATGGCTCTGCTCAACAGTTGAATAGTACATACCCTTCCATCCGCAAGTTTATGAAAATCAAAAGAATTTAACACCAGCCAGGGAAAATCAAACGGTAACTTATCCATCCACAAGTTTATAAAAATCAAAAGAATTTAACACCAGCCCAGGGAAAATCGAACGGTAACTTATCTTGGGATACTGTAACAGGCTAACAAAGTCATGGCTCTCTTTCATCCACCAGCTAGTAAAAATCTAAGAGTTTCAACACCAACCAGGGAATACCCCACTTGTTGTTTTTTTAGATTTTTCCTGGATCATGTGAAAAGATAAGGTTAAACCATACTCAACCAAACAGCTGGCCTTTGTGTTCATTTGTAACAGTCCAGTGTGAGTGTACCTGGTTCACTTTATTGGCAACTTCAGAATTCATCCAGTAAAACAGAAGAATATGGTAACTATATATAGTCACAGGAGGGTCGAAAAAACATGCCTTCATTTGAAATCCAACTCATTTCCTTCCCAATTTGTCTCTATCTTTAAACATGCCTTCCTTGTGTGGAAATTTGAAGCAACGTTCTTAGGCCATACTCATCCAAACAGCCTTGTGCTACAAGCTCAACTCCACAGTACAGCAATGCTGAACTTAAGAATGAACTAATAATAATAGTTCAACACATAACATAAATATTGCGAGGATTTTTGGTTTTAATGCATGCAAGATGCAAGCCTTAGTCAATCAATTCATAATTGGAAGCCTCCTATAATCTACATGTCTTGGATAAGGCGCGTGACAAATGCCATATGTTAGTGTTCTTTCCTTTCGTATCAAGTTACACTTGTAAGAATGTTAAATTTCCAAAGCAAAATTGTCCCATTCATTCTTTTGGGTTGATCATAAAATATTGAAGAGTGTATATCTAAATATGCACCATTCTTTTCTACGGATAACTTCATTTTATATAAAAAGCAAACAACTTTATTCTTATTGTTTTTGGCTTTTTTTTTTCCCCAGTATATACTTGTATCTATAAGAAGAGTTTAGGTATAGTTTGAGCATGATATCAAAATAGCTGTCCGTTGATGCATATATTTTACGTAAACTGTACGACAATGTTAGACAACCTATTTAAGACCCTTTGCCTCTCAATGTGAACATTGCTCTTAATATCAGTACTAGTTCAGATTAATTTTAGGATTGTACAATTAGTTTGATAGTTAAAAGAGAATAGAAATGACAATTTCATCGGATTCTCGACTAGTCGTGTCATTCGGGGAAATGCTTATAGATTTTGTTCCGGAAATTGCCGGTGTTTCTCTAGCAGATACAAGGACTTTCGTCAAGGCTGCTGGTGGTGCTCCTGCTAATGTTGCTTGTGCCATTGCTAGACTTGATGGTACCTCCGCTTTCGTGGGCAAGGTTAATTTCATTTTTTACTCTCACTTTTCTTTATCCTCCTTAGCTTTAGCTTGTAAATGATTTTAGTTTACTTATTATGTATACATGAACAGGTAGGAAACGATGAGTTCGGTAAGATGCTTGTCGATATATTGAAAAAGAATGGCGTAAATAGTGACGGAGTGTGTTTTGACGATGACGCCAGAACGGGTTTGGCGTTTGTAACATTAACAAAGGGTGGTGAAAGGGAGTTCATGTTTTACAGAAACCCAAGTGCAGATATGATGTTTAGAGAATCTGAACTAAACATCAGACTGATAAAGCAAGCCAAGATCTTTCATTATGGTTCCATAAGTTTGATATCAGAGCCATGTCGTTCCACTCATTTGGCTGCCATGAAAATAGCTAAACAAGCCGGTGCACTACTCTCATACGATCCAAATCTTCGGTTGCCACTATGGCCGTCAGCCGAGAATGCTAAAGAAGCCATTATGAGCATTTGGAAAGAAGCTGATATTATCAAGGTTTATGAATTGATCACTATATTAATTACTTATTATCATATCATAAATGGACTCGTTAAGCTAGCTTAACATATATGGACTTATGCATGAATGGTTCACCTGTAGGTTAGCGACAACGAAGTCGAGTTTCTTATGGAAAACGGAGATCCATTAAACGAAGATGATATTCTTAAAACATTCTGGTTTGATGGCTTGAAATTGCTGGTTGTCACCTACGGAAAGGACGGTGTTACATACTACACCAAGGTTTTACATTTCAATATCTCATTTACCCTATTATCCTGAACTGTATGGATGTCGGACCTCCGGCCTCCCTTGCTTGACGCGTTTCTAATCTTTCAATTTTTGGAAGTTGTAGCTAATAAGTTTGTGTTGATCGATTGGCATTTTATGTGTAGAAATTCAAAGGAGGCAAAGTGAAAGGCTATTCACTTAAGAAAGTTGATACAACAGGCGCTGGTGATGCATTCATGGGGGCACTTCTTCACTCAATCGCCCAAGACCCTTCTCTCATTGAGGCAATCCTTTGTTCATACATTTCCATTTTAACGAAAAAACTAGCTCGAATAATTTCCCAAACAATTCTTTTAATATGGGTTACTTGCGTATTTTGATCAGGACGAAGAAAAACTAAGGAAAATGCTTACGTTAGCTAGTGCATGCGGAGCATTGTCAACAACACAGAAAGGAGCAATTCCTTCTCTTCCGAAGATGTCGACGGCTCTTGAATTCATTGCAAACGATGGCATTATGAAGGAGCCATTGTTAACTCGTTTATTTAATTACTGTCGAATGCTTTTGGATGGCTCAAGGCTTGCAAAGAAATATAGCTAGTAATCTCGCTAGTATCATACTAGCTATCATTCGCTGTATTTCAAGTATTGAACTAAATAAATATTTTCTTATTTTATTTAAGTTACCAACCAAATTCTTAGCAGGGTGCAACAATTATTACATTGCAGTAGCTTGTAATGAACTCATCACAGGGTCAATTATGAATGTGCAATGCGGATCAGTTTGTGAAACCCAGATGAAGAGATTTATTATGATAAAAAAATGAACTCAAATTACAAAAAAAATGGCATAAAATTTAGAGGTGTCAGAAGTTATCTCAATTACATCACTAACGTAACAATAGTGTATTTGAATAACCAGGTAATTAATGAATCAACATTTTTCATAGCATGTACACTTAGTTTCCGGGGGCAAAATTTGTGGCGAAAGCCCAAGCGTTGTTGCTAACAGGATCAGCAAGATGGTCAGCCAAGTTTTCTAGAGGTCCTTTACCAGTAACAATCGCTTGAACAAAGTAACCAAACATGGAAAACATTGCCAATCTTCCGTTCTTGATCTCTTTCACTTTCAACTCAGCAAAAGCCTCTGGGTCATCAGCAAGTCCAAGGGGGTCGAAACTTCCACCAGGGTAAAGTGGGTCGACAATCTCGCCAAGAGGTCCACCGGCAACACGGTAACCTTCAACTGCACCCATCAAGATAACTTGTGTAGCCCAAATAGCCAAAATGCTTTGAGCATGTACTAAGCTTGAGTTACCCAAGTAGTCCAATCCTCCCTCACTGAAGATTTGAGCTCCGGCTTTGAACCAAACGGCTTCACCGAATTTAACGCCATTACGTGAGAGCAATTCAGGGAAGATGCATCCTAGAGCTCCAAGCATAGCCCATCTGCAATGAATCACCTCAAGTTCACGGTTTTTGGCGAAAGTTTCTGGATCTGCAGAAAGTCCGGCAGTGTCCCAACCATAATCACCAGGGAATTCACCATTGAGATACGATGGAGCCTCGCCTGAGAAGGGACCCAAGTACTTAACCCTGTCGGGACCGTACCATGGGCTGTTAGATGAAACTGCGGGCTGAGAAGATTTAGCAGGCTTTGCCACTGTCTTTTTCTGGAAGAGCATGGTGATTCTTCCTTCACCCTCTGGGACGGATGGTGTAACTTTCACTGCCTTTCCAGCAAGAGAAGGAGATGAGAGAGCCATTGTTGAAGCAGCCATTGAAGGATGTGATAGAAATAAGATTAGAAAGAAGCAGTCTAAGGAAAGGAAGGATGAGTTTGTGTTTTGAGACTGTTGATGCTTATTGTATTAATAGGGAGCATGCATCAAACGGTAACTTTATCTTGGGATATCTGTATCCACTTTGTAATTGGATAATGAACTTCCATGGCTCTGCTCAACGGTTGAACGCAGGAAGCCTTCCATCCACAAGCTTGTGAAAATCAAATAAATTTAACACCAGCCAGGGAAAATCAAATGGTAACTTATCTTGGGATATCTGTATCCATATTGTGATTGGCTGATAAAAGTTCCATGGATCTACTCAATTGCTGAAGAGTTGGCATTATCTCATCCACCAGCTATAAGTTTTAACACCAGCCAGAGAATACCCCACTTGTTGGTTGTCTAAGATTTTCTTTAGATAAATCTTTCAAATGCTTTTGAGTTTGTCGTAGATTCCGGGTCTCGAACCTACAACCGTAGGTCAAATAGTGTGTTCATTAGGGATTATATGACCGGAATTGACAGTCAAAGATATTCAGGATGGATCGGCCGATCCGGTCAACCATGACTATGGTGAAAGATGCACCAGACGGATAAAAAAAAGTCAATATTTAGGGTTTTTCACTGGAAAAGAGTTTACAGAATTTTATAGTAGGTTAACGAACAGCAGCATGGAGAATCTTCCCACAGATATCTTAGAAAACATACTTCTCGATTATATATGTTACAGGCCAAACGTGTATGCACAACTTGGGAAGCTATCTTCAAAATTCTCTCGATTACATGATGGCAGGAATTAAAGAACTTATATAAAAATGATGTTTGCATTGGAAGAGAAAACACTAAACGAAATTCAGTAAATGTAAAAGTTTGTTGACTGACCACATTGAAGTTGCATTTACCAGATATTAACTTGATTTCGTGAAGAGTAACAAAAAAAAGAAAAGAAAGAAATACCTTGATTTCGTGATAACCGTGGTGTACTTGCTTTAGGCATCTATAGAAACGCAAAAGCTCTTTATTTTATTGTACCTTAATGTTGCTTTTTCTTTTTCTAAAGCCTCTTTGGAAGGAATACTATTGCTTCATAGTTCCGTTTTCATGTTTTAAAAAAGAAAGAACCAAGGAAGAAAAAGCACTTGGAATGATTTCAAGAATTAAGACTCCCTCAGTTGGCATTTGAACATGTTAAAGAAGCTCGTCTACGAGCAAGATGGAATCCGGTTCGACATATATAGTACCCAGTCTTTTGTCTCCTTTTCCTCACTCATTGTTAGATTATTGAATTACTGTCCGGTCTTTATCGTCAACCTCGATATCACTATTCTCATCATTGGAACATGTCTTCCACAGTATCACTGTATGGGAAAATTAATAGCCACGCAGCTCATGAGCATCATCATGAAAGCAGTAGCCGCAATAGTAAATGGATAATTGACGTGAAAGAAAACCTAGATAAGATGGAAGAATGGACGAAACCAGATCACTGGATGAAAAAATGCATTTACGAAATACCGGCATGCGTCAAAGATCTTAACAAGAAAGCTTTTAAGGCTCAAGCTGTGTCTTTTGGTCCTTTCCACCATGGAGAGGATCACTTGATTCCAATGGAGGAACACAAGCACAGAGCACTACTCCGTTTTGTCAAGAGATCTAACAAACCTGTTGAGTCTTACATGGACGCCCTTCATCGAGTTGGTAAGCACCTCATTGAATCTTATGATTGGCTTGATGAAGCAACAAATAATGATTATCGAGATCAACATGGCAACTACACTGACAAATTCTTGGACCTCATGATGCTGGATGGCTGCTTCATGCTCGAAATTTTACGAACTTCCACGAGAATTATTGATGATTATGCTTCTAATGACCCAATCTTTAGTTACCATTGTAAACTAAACTTAATGCCTTACATAAGGAGAGATATGCTTCTCCTCCAGAACCAACTCCCAATGCTTCTTCTAGACACTTTACTCGATGTTGAAACTAGCGGAGCCGGAAATAATACTAATGGTGACAAACCGAAGGTATGTAGTAGCATCATTACAATATATCACTTCTATTTTCATTCGTAACTTCTATTTATTTTAATTACTCGTTGATAACAGGACGAGGAGTACCTAAACGATATCATAATTAGGTTCTTTACCCCAAACAGACCTACCCATATCGTTGGCAGATGTCGACATGCACTAGACGTATACAGGAAGAACCTTCTTCAAGAGCCACACAATAAACCTCATAAACTACATGGTCACGGACCTCACGGTAAAAATGGTCACAGTGAATATAGTTTTGATATCATCCGTTCAGCAAGGGAGCTTTACGAGGCTGGCATACATCTCAAGACTAGTAAGACCTTGAGTCTCAAAGACATCTCCTTTTCTGGTGGAGTTCTCCGACTACCGATGATTGTGGTGGATGACACAACTGAATCCACTTTTTTGAACCTAATGGCCTACGAAAGGTTCCATGATGGAGAAGGAAATGATGTTACTGCTTGCATCTTTTTCATGGCCAACATCATCGATTCGGCCAAAGATGTTACTCTCCTGCACTCTAAAGGGATAATACAGAATGCGCTTGGGAGTGACAAGGCAGCTGCAAAGCTGTTTGACGAGCTGTCCATGTATGTGGCACCTGATCCTGATAGTACGCTAGGAAAGCTGCACCAGGAGGTAAATGACTATTGTGAGAGGAGGCGGAATAAATGGCGTGCTAACCTCATCCAAACCTACTTTAGGAGCCCATGGACCATTATTTCTCTTGTCGCGGCTATTGTCCTAATGGCACTCACCTTTGGTCAGACGATATACACCATATATCCTTATTATCACCCTCGTGATCCTACAAAAGCACCACCTCCTCCTCCATCCAGACTTGGTTAGTGACCATATTCTTTTTTAATTTCTTAAACCATACTTTTGTGTGTGATTTACCCAGTTATGGTGAGTTTCTTGATGGATGTGACATTTAGAGTTACCAGTTTTAATTGGTGATTTGTGATTTCCTAGAGATGTATTGAATGATTTGAATTGAATTCTTGTTTTTTAAAATTCCGATGAAAGAAGATACTTGGTCCGGAGAACTTACATCAACTTGTGAATTTCATGCCTAAGCATAACTACACATATGTGCTTTCTTTCTTTCCAGTCTATAGTTATATAGTGGCATCTACATGGGGTTGCCAAGATTTAGTAAGTTTATGTACGTAAGTAATGGCGTAGCCCTGGTTAATATGTACGTACAGTCGTCTGATTCACGATTCAGATGAGGAAAAAAAAATGCTACGAGGTGTATCTCTGAACAACACAAGTCATGAGTTTACTCTCGGGCGACCGGGCGTGCCTCTACTTTGACCAATTTTTTTGATTCATTCATACACTATATATACACGTCGCTCTAATCACGATTTTACACTTCGACTCAGATTCACAAAAATTGAAAGTGATATCAAACTGAGATATGGTAAGATTAAGTTGAAAGAAGGGTTTTCTATTATTGAAAGATAATTAAAAGCAATTACAATTACAGAATTCATATTAAGCTATAACTGTAACCAACTGATCACAAAGCCATTATTAGAATGCTTTCGACTACAACTAGATAAAAACGAAATCATATCCTCTGATAAAAAACTGAGCAGTGATATGATCTCATCAACTCCTTGCTTTATTTTGAAATTATAGATAATAAGTAACTCGCAGTTACCTCCAAGTATTATTCATACCTTCTTTTTATATTTCATGCCATCTTTTTATTCATACCTTCTTGTATATATATAGGAGCAGCAGTAGAAGTTGCTGCTGTAGCAGTAGTAGTATACGTGCTTAACGTGTTGGCATATTATTTGGTGAACAGACGTTTGGGACATTCATAAGTGATATACAAGACCCGCTTGATGAATCTTGAGGTGGCATACAAGGAAGTTTCCTAATGTCTGAAAGTGAAAGACAAGGCATTGCAGGTAGGCTACATGAAACGGAATCAACATTTGGGAGCGCTACACAGTCGGTAGAATATCCTTGTGCCATTGTTAAGCAATTAATGGAAGAAATCTTTTTCTTCGACAGACATGGGAAAGTTTCGGTAGGAGTTGGAATAGTAGTGGTACTGTTTGTATCGGTAGGTGGAATTGTTTCAGGAGTAGTAGTACTCGTAGTGGTACTGTTGGTATCGGAAGTTGGAGTTGTATTAGGAGTAGTAGTAGTACTGTTGGTATCGGAAGTTGGAGTTGTATTAGGAGCACTAGTACTGTTTGTATCGGTTGTGGGAATTATAGGACAGTTTGCACCTGTAGTAGTACTGTTTGTATCGGTGATAGGACAGCTTGTACCTGTAGTAGGAATAGTATCAGTAGTACTGTTTGTTTCAGTAGTAGGGCAACTTGTATCGATAGTAGTAGTTGCAGTATTGTTTGAATCTTGAACTGCTTTCCCAAAATGAGAACGCGCTACCGCAATGTTGGTCGAGGAAAATGTTATGATGATCATACACAAGACAGATGGAAATAGTTGCGGAGAACCCATGGTTATTTCGTTTAGGTTAGATAGAAAAAAGTGTGGGATGATGTGTTTTGGCTTGTTTAACACTTATTTATATAGGCAATTGCATTAATTATTACTGGTTTAGGATTTAATTATTGGACCTACTAGCTGTTGACATGTACATAAATGTTAAGGGATCATCTCTAACTACTGATTGATGTGCTAGCAATTTAATAAATACGCACAAAAATGTAATAGGGATTGTTACTGGTGTACTTAACTAATATTCATATCTATGCAATCTGTCAGTTCTATTTCTCATTCCTACAATACATCCAAGAACTATAAAGATACTTAATGCCAATAATATTCAAGGTAAATTGACTAGCTATCTATGCAGATAAATGCTTAAGCTGCTGTTAGATTTTTCGCAAATCATCAAACTGATTGGTTAAATAGTATATCTAGGTTGTCTATGAATAGACAGGTAGTGAGTAGTAATACTATTAGGTGCCGGGAAAAACCACCTCTAATCAGTTTATGAAAATCAATTTCGATGCCTCATTTCATGAAATTACTAATCATGCAGTAGTGGGACTAATTTTGAGAATGGAGATATTCTGCAGGTATAGGTAATGGAGCTAGATGAAAGTGAATAAAGGATGTGGATGCTGAACAAGACACTAGCTTTTCTGGAAGCTGTGCACTAGCTCTTCTTGAAGCTGTGCGTTGGGCGACCAATAAAGGGATTAAGACAACCAAAAGTACGAAGATGGTCATATGTTGGTTGGCATTGATAGAGAATAGACACAGGAGAAGAAAAATTTAGGATTTTTGTGGGAAGAATATTATGAAGATAAACAGCCATAAGTAGAGAATAAACCCAAAATTTGGTGGAATCGAAGCGTGAGACATAAGGGTGCGGGAGATATCATTGACACGACATATCATACGTTCGGCCTTTCCATTTTGAGAGGAAGTTTGGGGGCAAGAGAAGCGAAAAACTAGACCATTAGTACGAGCAAAATTGTGAAAAGAAGAGTTGTCAAATTCACGTCCCATGTCGCGTTGAAAACTTTTAATTTTACGCTCAAATTGTGTTTGAACAAGAGATCGAAATTCCAAAAATTTGTCATAGACTTGGGATTTAAATTTTACAGGATAAACCCAAAGATAAATAGTGAAATCATCCAGCAAGATAAGATAATAACGAAAACCGGTATCAACATGTAGTGGAGAGGTCCATAAATCACTGCGAATGATATCAAATGGAGCAAAAGTATTGGAATTTGATTCATAAAAAGGTAATCGAACATGTTTACTAACTTGACATGAATGACAAAGTTTAGAATGTTGATTCTTATTATAATGGATAGAATTATTGGTATGAAGAACATTTAAAACAACCTTGCCGGGGTGACCAAGGCGGCTATGCCAAATATCTGGCGAACAGACAACAAGAGAGATGTGGGAAGGCTGAGACGATATTTGTGGTGGCATGGAAGAGTTGGTCATAGGGTAGAGCTCCCCGAAACTATTGCACCGAATGATAATCCTCCTCGAACTCGGATCTTTCACAGAAGAACCAGACGGATCAAACTCAACGGACACACGATTATCGGTGGTGAACTTACGAACGGAAACTAAGTTTTTGATAATATCGGGAACAACAAGAGTATTTTTTAGTTCAAGGGTGCAAGAAGGGAGATTTATGAGCTTGGTACCACTAGCAGTATCTGGAATGCTATTGCCGTTGCCAACTAAGATAGACCGTACAATACTAGAATTGGAAACGTTATGTAAAGTACCTGAATCAGCAGTGAGATGCGAGGTATCACCAATATCCATGTAGAAAACATCATCGGGTTGCTGTAGATGCGTAGAACTATATGCCTCAGCAATGTCTGTGAGCTGCAGTAGTTCCGTTGCCATTGATTATAATGGTCAGTGGCGGATCCATGTAGTGACTTAAGCCAGCCCAAAGTCCAAAAATTGGTTAAATTTTTATAATATAATTGTGTTTGGTTACGAAAAATCAAGCCTAAATAATAGGCTTAAGCCAGCCCAAGTCAAGCCACTTTGTTTTCAAGCCACCCCAACATTCATTTTTTGGTTCCGCCACTGATAATGGTTTAGAGAAAATAGGATCGTAGGGGACTGATACCATCTTGGATTGATGATAACTTTTTTGAGGAGAAGTGTTCTCCCAAGATACAATATATATTAAAATCATAATAATATCTCTTGTGTTTACAACCAAAATAAATCGAGATAATCTCCCAAAAGTAAGTAAGGTAAGAGGATAATATTAAGTCTATTGAAAACCATTATTAGAACGCTTCGATCATAACAAGATAAAACGAAATCATATCCTCTGATACAAACTTAGCAGTGATATCATCTCATCAACTCCTGCTTTATTTTGAAATTATAGATAATAAGTAACTCGCAGTGATTGTACTATATATATATATAAGAGCAGTAGTGGTGGTATACGTGCTTAACGAGTTGGCATATTATTTGGTGAGCAAACGTTTGGGACATTTGTAAGTGATATACAAGAACCGCTTGATGAATCTTGAGGTGGCATACAAGGAAGCTTCCTAATATATGAAAGTGAAAGACAAGGCATTGCAGGTAGGCTACATGAAATGGAATCAACATTTGGGAGCGCTACACAATCGGTAGAATATTCTTGTGCCAGTGTTAAGCAATTGATGGATGAAGTCTTTTTCTTCGAAAGACATGGAAAAGTATTAAAATGTGTGGGCTTCCAACTCAAAATCAAATGGCAATGAGTGGAGTGGCTCCACAACTTATATATTAAGATCTAGGTTAGGAAATTAGCTATGTGGGACTATTTTAGCTCCTCCAACAATTTCGTTAGGAGTTGGAATAGTAGTGGTACTGTTTGTATCAGTAGGTGGAATAATAGTGGTACTGTTTGTATTGGTAGTTGGAGTTGTTTCAGGAGTAGTAGTAGTACTGTTGGTATCGGAAGTTGGAGTTGTGTTAGGATTACTAGTACCGTTTGTATCGGTTGTGGGAATTATAGGACAGTTTGTACCTGTAGTGGTAGTGTGGTACTACTGTTTGTATCGATGATAGGAATTGTAGGACAGCTTGTACCTGTTGTAGGAATAGTATCAGTAGTACTGTTTGTATCAGCAGTAGGGCAACTTATTGTATCGATAGTAGTAGTGGTAGTAATGTTTGAATCTTGAACTGCTTGCCCAAAATGAGAACGCCCTACCGCAATGTTGGTCGAGGAAAATGTTACGATGATCAGACACAAAACAGACCGAAATAGTTGCGACTTGCGAAGAACCCATTGTTATTTCGTTTAGGTTAGATAAAAAAAGAACTCTATTGTTAGGGCTTAGAAAGTCAAGTTTTTTTGAGGGCTTTTTAGGGTCACCACATATCAATTGGGACATCTCTCATCATATATTTATATAAAGACTAATATGATCCCATATGATTTTAGATAATAAACTTGATTAACATTATTAATCATGATTATCAAATTAAGACTAATTCATCTCTTTAAGTTAGATGAAATCAAAACAAACAAAAATCAGAGAGAAGAGAAGAAGAGGAAAAACAATTTGGGGATTTTTTTTAGAAATGAGTGATTTAAGCAAGACTTTTGATGAAGACGATGAGCATAATTTCATCATGATGAGGATGATGATCATAAAGAAAACCCAAAACTATTTTCATCTCCTACTCTTTCTCATTCAAATATCATGATCAAAATTATGATCATCATAAGAAAACCCACCATTTATTTTTGTTTTAAATGGCTAAAAAAATCTAATTCAATGAATTTTGGGTAAAAAGAAAATAGTTTCTGAAGATGTTTACGGCTGGGAGTTTTTAGATTCCCAACCGTGAATCAAGATTACAGTTGGGATTGTTTGTCGACCCAACCGAAAGTCCATATTTCGGCTTGATTTTCCTAACCGAAAGATTTTTCGATATTTTTTTTGTTTTCATAACCTAGCCGAAAGTGCGGTTACGACTAGGATAATTTGTCGACCCAACCGTAGAAACGGAAAACGGTTGGGAAATGATGGTGTTCCAAGCCGTATTCTTTATTTATGGCGGGGAAATAAAGAATTCCTAGCCGAAATCATTTTTATGATTTTTTTGTTTTTAGAACCAGTTAAGGCTGGGTTTTCCCAGCTGTAATTGATTCTGGAAACCCCAAAAAATCAGAAAACTAATTTCGGTTGGGATAACCAAGCCGTAAAATGTATTTTCGGCTGGGAGTTCTTAGATTCTCAGCCGATAACACCTTCAGAAATTATTTTTTTTACCCGAAATTCAGGGAATCATATTTTTTAACCATTTAAAAGCAAAAAAAAATTGTGGGTTTTCTTATTTTGTTCTTTTTATGATGATCACCATCTTTATATCTATGAATTTATGATAATAGTTTTGGGTTTTCTTTATGATCATCGTTCTCATCGTGATGAAACTATGATCATCATCTTTTATCACAATTTATGAATGAGAAGAGAAGGATGGGAAGAAAATATTAGATTTAGTTTGTTTTTTAATGATCATCATGATTTGTAAATGAGAGGAGAAGGAGAAGAAGAGGATTATAGATTTAGGATTTTTATTTTCTTTGATGAACAATGAAATTTAGGTAAGGGTGTCTTTGACTTTTGATATATCCTGAGTCCTTCTAACCATTTTTTACCTCCCCAAAACATTTAAGCCCCAAAATGGTCAAAAGATCAAGACTTTCTAAGTCCCAATAATAGGATTCTAAAAAAAAAAGTGTAGGATGATGAGTTTTGGCTTGTTTAACACTTATTTATATAGACAAATTGCATTGGTTTGGACCTACTAACTGTTGACATGTAAATGTTAAGGGATCATCTCTAACTACTGATTGATGTGCTAGCAATTTAATAAATATGCACAAAAATGTAATAGGGATTGTTACTGGTGTACTTAACTAATATTCCTATCTATGCAATCTGTCAGTTCTCTTTCTCACTTCTACAATACATCCAAGAACTACAAAGATACTTAATGCCAATAACATTCTAGGTAAATTGACTAGATGCTATCTAGCTAATTAATCTCACATTTATGATACAGTTGTTTCTTTTTTTTTCTTCTTTTTTGTTACTGTGCAGATAATGCTCAAACCGCTGTTACATTTTTCACAAATCATCCAACTGATTGGTTAAATATTGTATCTAGACTGTCTATGAATAGACGGGTATTGAGTAGTAATACTATTAGGTGCCGGGAAAAACCGCCTAATCAGTTTATGAAAATCAATTTCGATGCCTCATTTCATGAAATTACTAAACATGCAGTAGTCCGACTAATTTTGAGAATTGAGATATTCAGCAAGTATAGGTAATGGAGCTAGATCAAAGCCAATAAAGGATGTGGATGATGAACAAGCGGAGGCACTAGCTCTTCTGGAAGCTATGCATTGGGCGACCAATAAAGGGATTAAGATATTTCAGTTGGAAGGTGGCTGCCAGAATGTGATTGAAGCAGTAAATGGATGTGTAACTGCTGTTAAATGGACTACTTCTAATATGATAGAAGATATTTCAAGACTTGTAATTGATTTTGATAGTTGGTCTTGTAATGAGGTACATATAGATGCGAATCATGATGCGGATATGCCATTGTTAAATATGACATCAATATAACTAGTGTGGGAAAATGGGGTTAGAATAAAACATTGTTTAAGCAGATATATCTGCTCATATGATTTAATCCTCAATGATTTTATTCCTTTCTTATTAAAAAAATGAAAAAGAAAAAATTATCCCGTGTTAAGGTATTAGCATCCGGAATCGTAGTGCAAGTTTTGAGAACGCCTCGCTCATGATAGGAACAAAACTTACCCATCAGTCTAACTAATTCCAGACCCTTTTAAGACATTTTTAGTTACACTTGGCAGGACAAAAAGTCTTTCATTAACAATGAATACAAAACTTAGACAGAATAACAATATTGGCTATTTGATACACTAAGACAGATTCAGTGATTTATAGAGAGTGCTTGGATGACGAGCACGTGCATTAATCCTAGACAAGGGGAATAGAAAATACAATTGTGTATAGCTGTAACTGACAAGGACAGTTAGAGTGTATACAGAGTGTTAATGAGAAGCAGAAAGAATATTACACTCTATGTGCTATTATCCTCCATCAAACAAAAGAGGTTTTAAAATTTTCAGTTTGCCCTTGAGAAACTCAAATCTAGGAGCAAAGAGATCCTTGGTAAAAGTATCAGTTGCCTAATCTAGAGCAACTGATACTGGACCAGTTCTCTTACAAAATAGAAATCCAGAGCTAAGTGTTTCATTCTGCTGCGAAACACTAGATTAGAAGCTAGAGCAATGGATCTTTTATCATCACAAGCAATAGTAGGAGATGTGGGGATAAAGACATGAAGATCTTTGAGAAGTTGGCAGATCCACACTACTTCAGCAGTTGTGGAAGCTAATGCCCTATTTTGCCTCAGTGCTAGATCTTGCAACTGTAGCTTGTTTCTTGGCACATTTGACAGGATTTGAACCAAAGAAAACACAATACCCACTAGTTGATCTTTTATCATCTGGATTTCCTGCCCAATTTGCATCAGAACATCCTTTTATTGCAGTTAACCCCTTAGTGAAAACAAGACTATGGTACAGAGTAACCCTTGATATATGTGAGAATTCTTTTAGATGCAACTAAATGAGATGTGGTAGGAGAATGCATAAACTGACACACTTGGTTAACTGCAAAGCATATCACAGGCCTTCTCAAAGTAAGATATATTAATGCAATGATCCAACAATGGATATATATTATGTAGGATTAGATAGAAGTTCACCATCATTTGCACTTAGTTTGAAGGATACATGACATCGAGTGGAGCAAGGCTTGATCCCAGTTAAGTTTGTCTTACTGAGTAAATCTAGAGCATACTAAGTCTGATAAAGAAAGGGTCCATCTTTGTTTATCTTAACTTCTAATCCCAAGAAGTAATGGAGACTTCCTATGTCTTTAACAGGAAATTGAGTACACTAGTGACTAATAACAGATGCACAATGAGAAGAATTGTTCCCAGTGATGATGATATCATCCACATCTACTAAAATTATTGTTAACTGAGAAACAAATTTCTGAATAAAGAGAGAAGAATCTACAAGTGAAGGAACAAAATCCATAGCAATAAGAGCATTTGATAATTTCTCATACCAAGTTCTAGGAGCTTGTTTCAGGCCATATAAGGATTAGTTGAGCTTGCAGACATAATATGGATGGTCCTTGTCTATAAATCCAAGAGGTTGAGTCATGTAAACATCCTCGTTTAAATCACCATGAAGAAAGGCATTCCTAATATCAAGTTTTTTAATTTTCCATTCAAAATTCACTACAAGAGAAAGAACTAACTTTATTGTTGCAGGTTTAACCACAGGACTGAAGGAGTCAGTATAATCTAAGCCTTCTAATTGATGAAAGCTTTTTGTAAACAATATGCCTTTATCTCTTTCTATGGTTCCGTCAGAATTATATTTAATTTTGAATCCCAAGAAGTAATGTGAAAATGAGTGGTTATAACAATCACACCCAACAATTCGTTTGGCAATCTGAGAGGACTTACTCCAAAATACTTTCTAGAGAATCAACTAGACAGTCAGACTCAATCTAGAGAAAAGTATATACATGAGTTTATATCTCTAACTCTTAATTCAATCTGCAATCAGCAAATAGAAATTTGTGAGACCGATTGAATATAAGAGAAGTAACTTGAACGGTACCAAAAACCAATGTTCAAGGATCAATTAATTTTAATCAACAACCAAAGGTTGGATTTTCTAATTGATCCATACGATATTTCAATTATAAAATAAAATATAACGCGGAAAAGAAATAACACAGACACTACAATTTTGTTAACGAGGAAAACCGCAAATGCTGAAAAACCCCGGGACCTAGTCCAGTTTTGAACACCACACTGTATTAACCCACTACAGACACTAGCCTACTACCAATGAACTTCAGACTGGACTGTAGTTGAACCCTGATCAATCTCACACTGATTCAAGGTACAGTTGCATTCCTTACGTCTCTGATCCCAGCAAGAGACCACACACTTGATTCCCTCAGCTGATCTTACCCACAACCAAGAGTTGCTACGACCCAAATTCGAAGACTTGATAAACAAATATGTCTCACACAGAAAAGTCTATAGATTGAATAAATCTGTCTCCCACAGAAATACCCAAGAGTTTTTGTTCCGTCTTTTGATAAATCAAGGTGAACATGAACCAATTAATAAATCGGTCTTTATTCTCGAAGAACAACCTAGTATTATCAATGACCTAATCGATTAACGAAACAAGATATTATGCAATCACAAACGATGAGACGACGGTGTTTGTGATTACTTTTCTATCTTGCCCATCAGAGATATAAATCTCAAGATAATCTTACGATTTCACTCAGTTACGATAGAAACATCAAGATCAGATCACGCGACTATAAAGAAAATAGTTGGGTCTTGCTTCACAATCCCAATGAAGTCTTCAAGTCGTTAACCTACGGGGTATCGAAAGAAACCTAAGGTTAAAGGAGAATCGACTCTAGCTATGCAACTAGTAACACACAGAAGTGTGGGGATTAGGTTTTCCAGTTGTTAGAGTTCTCATTTATATAGTTTTTAAATCAGGGTTTGCAATCTAAGTTACCTTGGTAACAAAGCATTCAATATTCACCGTTAGATGAAAAACCTGATTCAACCAAGCTATTATCTTTCAACCGTTAGATTGAACTTAGCTTGTTACACACAAATGAAATGTACCCTCATTTAGATTTACGTACTCGTACATAAACGTGTACACCATGTTGGCTCAATAAAAGTTAACCGAAGTTAGCCATATGATCACTCTCATATCAACCTTGTTCATCTTAACCATAACTAGTTCAAATGACTCAAATGAAACTAGTTAAAGAGTTGTTCAATTGCTATATTCTCATAGACGTATACAAGAACACAATTGAAGAAAAATCGGTTTGATTCACTTGAACCAATTCATGAACATTTTAGCCACGGTTTGCAAAGATTGCATTCTTTATTATATAAATGTTTAAGTTCATGTACACAACCGATTTTAGAACATTAACCTTCAACTATGCAAACTGGTACACATACTTAAAATACCCTGACCAAGATTGGGTTTCGCCAGTACGCAAATGGATACGCGTACTTCTAATCCCAGCAGATATATTCGGACATGAACCTTACGTCGGTAAGCGAACGGGTACGCATACTTAGGTTCCCGGATTTCTCCAGCCAACAAGTACGCGTACGGGTATGCATACTATGGTTCCCGGACATGAATTACATATGTACAAGAGTACACAACATGTCATATCCAATAATGGTTAAGTGTTCTAAACTCTTATTTCAATTATTGAAACATTCTTAGAGGATAACAATAGTCGTTTTCACACATTATTAGCATCAAAGCAATTTTCAAGTTATTGAAATAATCATAACGAAACATTCCAAGTTTACATCAAATGATTTTATCACACAAACCATGTTACTCGGCAATTTTCACATGATCATCTTTTGGCTTGCGTCAAGAATATAATATGAACTTGGTCGAAGCGAAAGCTTGCCAACACATATTCCGAAAAATATGTAAGCGAGTTAAACTCAGCTCGAAATCTCAAATGTGCATAATAGGAAACTATATTGTAACACGACTTATGTCTCAATGTAGGATATAGAGTAGAAATAGTCTTTCCAAGTGATAGATGAGTTTCAGTCTCCACATACCTTTTGTTGATGAAGTTCCACAAGCTCTCCTTAGTAGTTCTTCGTCTTCAAATAATGAACGCTGTGAAGTCTAAGGCTCAACTACACAATCTATGTCCTAGTCCAAGACATCTATAAGTATACTAGAAATCAAGACTTATAGTTTTGATCACTAACATTGACAAACATGCTTGAGATAGCAACGCATGCGATTTCAACCGAGCAGTGCTCTAACAATCTCCCCATTTGTCAATTTTAGTGACAAAACTATCAATACATATGAATTACAAAATAAATAAAACTTTGTAGCTTCTCGTCCAAATGCTTGATCTCCTTGGCATCTTCAACTCGACTCGAAATCTTCGTCACTTCCAAGTACTCCATGATTCTAAACGTGTTCAACTCAGCATCATAGTTGTTGAAGATCCGTAGCGATAACAATGAGAAAACAAATTCTTTCAATCATTGTTATGCAGTGTCATAATATCATTACACGGCATCAAAGTTCAATTGTACAATAATAATATGGTGATATGTATCACTCCCCCTTAGTCAATACTTCATATCCACATGAAAACCACTCCCCCTTACATAATGATCTGTAAGCCATATGTATTTGTAGTATGAAACTACAGATTAATTCTCCCCTTTTTTGTAAATATAAATTGGCAAAGGTACGAAAACTACTAGAATCCTCATGAAGTTTTCATAGAGATATACTTCATGACCAAAAGAGAATAACATACCAACTTATTCAGATGCAATCATATAGCCGAAGCTAAATGCATTCATCAAGGAGTTTATAAAGATACAAGATAACCCCTATAATATTCCACAGCCACACTGCCCCACAAAGATTTGGCAATTAAGCACAAGTTCAAAAAGAACTCTCCCCCATAAAATGTCATTCCCGAAATAACAACAAGAGCGACCTTACTTTTACGACAAAAGAAGGATTTCTTTGGACATAATCAAATCACATGAGAACATGAATTTGTATCCAAAATTCACAATTGAATTAGCTACAAAAATGATCAATTCAATTGGCCATGATCAACATACGAGAACCTACGGAGCAAAATAGTATATGCAAAAAGATGTGGATCAGGGAAGGACCAATACTAATAAATAAACAAAGATTCATTCTATTTTTCATCAATATTTGCACAATGACATATAATAGACTTAATCTTTGTAAACAAAAGTTCATCCTTTCTTCCATCAATATTTGCATAATGACATAAAAGGATTAACTTTTGTATTCAAAGGTTCATTCTATATTTTATCAATACTTTCATACCGACATATAATAGAGATAACTTTTGAACAAGTATTGGACAGCCAAGGTTCACGGACGTAACCAACATATCCCATAACAAATTGCAATATATGAAACCATAAAGATTAATACTGCAAAAATCATCTTCCAAAAAAAAACTTAAAATTTAAATAAATAAATCTAAAAACATTGAAGATGAAAAAGCTGGTGTTGATGGTGGTTTTTAGATTAGGGTCAAAATCGTAAGACTGTACATCTGACATGACGTCACTATGACCATTAGCACATTTATTGAATCAATCAGCATGCCTACGTATGAATTAATGGGGTACCCTTTTTTTTTTCTTTTTACATGGGTCATGTTCCATGGCAGAACCCTTAACACTGACTGACATCATCTATGCCAAACCCTAATTCTCATGCTACCGTGCCAAGGCATGCCAACCATGCCAGCCGCACCACTGTGCCAATGGCAGACCATGCCAGCCACGTCACCGCGCCAATGCATGCCAACCATGCCATCCACACCACTGTGCCAATGGCATACCATGCCAGCAAAATCTCCGCGCCAAGGCATGCCAACCATGCCATCCGCACCACTGCGTCAATGGCATGCCATGCCAGCCGCACCTCCGCGCCAAGGCATGCCAACCATGCCAGCCGCACCACCGTGCCAATGGCATGCCATGCCAACCATGCCAGCCGCACCACTGCGCCAATGTCATGCCATGCCAGCCGCACCTCCGCGCCAAGGCATGCCAACCATGCCAGCCACACCACATGTGCCAATGGCATGCCAACCACCTTTCTGCGCCATACCATGCCGGCCTTCCCTATGCGGCTACCAAAACGAAGGCGTGCGATCAACGACCACCCTTCCATCTTAGATGCAAATCTTAGCCATCCAAGGTCGCCAAACAATGCATGGTAACCTTTGGCTGGTAACCCTAGTTTTGGCCAAGCCAAACCGCGCCAAGGCATGCCATGCCACATGTGCCAATGGAATACCAACCACCTTGTCGCGCTATACCATGCCGGCCTTCCCTATGCGGATACCAAAACGAATGCGTGCGATGATCAACGACCACCCTTCCATCTTAGATGCAAATCTTAGCCATCCAAGGTCGCCAAACAACGCATGGTAACCTTTGTCCCAACGGCAAAAACCTAGTTTGGCCGCGCCTAAACCACACCAAGGCATGGCGACCATGCCACATGTGCCAATGGCATGCAAACCACCTTGCCGCGCCATACCATGACGGCCTTCCCTATGCGGCTACCAAAAAGAAGGAGTGCGATGACCAACAACCACCGTTCCATCTTAGATGCAAATCTTAGCCGTCCAAGGTCGCCAAACAACGCATGGTAACATTTGGACCAACGCCAAAACCCTAGTTTGGCCGCGCCTAAACAACGCCAAAGCATGCCGACCATGCCACATGTGCCAATGGCATGCCGCGCCATCCACCTTGACACGCCTAAGCCATGCCATGCCGTCCTTCCCTTCACGACTGCAAAAACGAAGGCGTGCGACAATCAACGGCCACCCTTCCATCTTAGATGCAAATCTCAGCCGTCCAAGGTCACCAATCAACTTATGGTAACCTTTGGCCCAACGCCAAAACCCTAGTTTGGTCGCGCCTAAACCATGCCAAGGGATGCCGACCATTCCACATGTGCCCATGGCATGCTACGCCATCCACCTTGCCGCGCCTAAGCCATGCCATGCAGGCATTCCCTTCACGTCTTCCAAACGAAGGCGTGCGACAATCAACGGCCATCCTTCTATCTTAGATGTAAATCTCAGCCGTCCAAGGTCACCAACCAACGCACGTTAACCTTTGTCCCAACGCCAAAACCCTAGTTTGGCCGCTCCTATACCACGCCAAGGCATGCCGACCATGACACATGTGCCAATGGCATGTCGCGCCATCCACCTTGTCGCGCCTACGCCATGCCATGCCGACCTTCCTTTCGTGGCTACCAAAACGAAGGCCTGCGATGATCAACATCCACCCTTCCATCTTTGATGCAAATCTTAGCCGTCCAAGGTCGCCAAACAACGCATGGTAACCTTTGGCCCAACGCCAAAAACCTAGTTTAGCAGCGCCCAAACCACGCCAAGGCATGCCGACCATGCCACATGTGCCAATGGCATGCCGCGCCATCCACCTTGCCGCTCCTAAGCCATGCCATGCCGTACTTCCCTTCACGACTTTCCACAGTCACGACGATGTTTCCCACAAAACTCGATCTTACATCCGGGAGATTCCTTTTTCACCAGAAGATCCAAAAACTGAGTAAGTCTTTCCTAGACAAAATACGTGGTTTACTACTTCAGGTTTTCACAGGAATGATGAAACCAATAGCCATGTTATGTTTCATCTCATGCTCTCTGTCGACAAGCAATGCTCATGATTCAATGGCTTTCCTGGGATGTTTGCACCATTCGCAATCGTAACCAAAAAGCATCGTTATTCTAAAAACAGTTTGTTCCAAATAATAATTCAAAACCCTCAAGGTAACATTTGTCTGTCAACCAAAAATCCAGGAAATCAAACCGTAAACTAGGCGTTTCATTTTCCTTTCAAAAAAAAAAAACCTAAAATAAGAAGTTCAGAAGACAGAAATGCGTTCAAGGAAAGTTTTTCAACAATGGCTTGCTCTTCTTGTCAAAAGCCTCTTTCTTGCTTTGGAGAGCCGCACTCTTCAACTTCAGCTTCATGGACATATTTTCGACTTCAGCTTCCTTCTTCTTCACCATATCATGATAGACGCGTTTATGTGTCTATTTTGTTCTCAATTATTTATATTGTTAGTGCTCGATTTTGTGCTTATTTTGCTATTTTATGTATTTGTAGGTGTTTTTGGAGAAATGGACTTTTGCGGCGAAATCAGCTCGAAAAGTTAATAAAGGCATCTAGAGGATACTTACTATTCAGACTCTCAGTTTGGATAAGGGGCATCTCAATTATTAAGGGGTACCTCACTTTGGATAAGGGGTAACCTAATTACTAAGGGGCATCCCATTTCCAGGCAGCCTCTAATCGCATCCCTACTCTGGTTAAGGAGTAACCATTCTTCAACATTTTAAATGATTGATTTTGGCGGGAAATTTGTCTTCTCGTCTGCGGAGCTCTCTGCTCGAATTTCGGAAGAGTTTCACGAGGATTCATTTGCGGATGTTTTTTGGGATGGTCCTGTTAGGACTAACCAGATTTAGTAGGTCCACCATATTCAATTAAATAGGGCCATATCTTCGGTTATAAGGAAACAGGGGAGAAGAAATATTATCGGGATTTTTGAGAATCCATGAAGGATTAGGAAATTATTTTATGCGAGATTTGAATGTATTTGGTCTGGATTTAGTCTCAAGCGAGTGTAAGAGAGTTAGCATAACTCGGAAGACGCGTACATAGAAAGTCAGAGAGAATTATTCTTGAAATTTGGCAACAAATAAATAAACTATTCTTGGGAAGATTTAATCGATTTTTAATCTGCTTGTGGTGTATAAATAAGAGGATAGCGTCACAGAGGAGGATTGTCGAGAGTTTGGGTACCGAGCAGTGGTGTTAGGGTAGCTGCAGGTGGAGTTGGGGAGCCAACAAGAGGCTCGGGAACGAAGAAAAATAATTGCAGAGAAGTTCTCTGCTGCTGCCAAAGTAGAAGGGCACGAAGAACATTGAACCAGCGAAGACGGTCGCGAAAACTATGACTGAGAAGACAAACTTATTTACCGCAGTCTTATTATTGTTGTTCCCCTTGTAACAGTCGTTCTGCAACGCATATAGACGTTGTTATTGAACTGTTTTATTCCTTTTGAGTCTCTTCACCTTTGTAAACACCTTATGAGCAATGGAAAAATATTTTGAACGTGTTTTCGATATGAGGAGCTAAACCCCAACACTGGGATGACGGAGAAAGCCATATTTCATGTGTGTGGTAATTATATTTAATTCTTTTTATGACTTTTTGCATTAATTTAATCGTTTAATGATTTTTTCTTAATTAGTTGTGAAGTCATATGATGATGTATGTTTGGTCTAAGTGCTTTTGATGCATCATGCTAGTGATTTACAGTTAATCTTTTTAAAATCTACCCTGCAAAAGAATTAGAGTCAATAAACTAGAGCTATAATTGTCTAAGAATTGATTGTTGAACCACATGATATGAGGTTTGGTGGAATCCTGAATCTCAGTAATCTCTCGACAGTGTGACAAACGTTGTGTATATATTTTCTTTATTTTTATTTTTTTCTATTTTTAAATCTGAAATCAGTCTCAACAAGTCCGAGAAACGAACACTTTACTTACCACTACAAAATTACATCATATCCGCAGAAGGACCTTCGACTGTTTCGGCCAGCAACTTTTCAACCTCAGAGAAACCTTCAATGAACCAAGGAACATTGAACTCGAAGTTTACACACGTGTCACGATGGAACCTCCATCTCGATACTACATCCTCAGAAACAGTATTACCAGTCACATTGCACATGTCGTCAATCGAAGACAAAGCTTCCTCCACACGCTTAACCAACGCAAATCGACTAGTAATTTTCTTGGTCGTGGCAATATGTCCGTAGCTTTCCATATCCTGGTGTATAGCGCCACATGTTTGGCTGGCACGCTAAATCCCCCGATCAACACATGATTGGATGAGGAACCAGATATGGAGGGATGAAAGTGGCGCCCGCGACTGCATCAGCAACCGACAAGGGATTCCTAATGACAATTGCACCTGCGTCCACTGGAGTACTCTCCATTGTCTGAGTCACAACGACGTTTTCATCTCGATCAACATCCATTTCAAGGTCGCTCGGTGCGGCTGTCACAGTTGGAGACAAAGTTGTACCTCCACCAGTTTCCATCTCAGGGCCATCTTCAGAAACGGCTTCCCCCTATGATATCACGGATTAAATATTTTCCAAAGAGAAAGGAAGAGAGGAAAGAAGAAAAAACATGCGGGAGACTAACTGATTCGCTTTCAGACCGAGTAGAGAAGATTCATCACTACTGTCGGAAGAACTACTCTCTCCATCACTGGACTCTGAACTTTCATCCTTCTCGGTTTCCCCATCACCATGGATAGGCTCAGCACCGCCACCCTCTGTCTCGAGAACGATGTTTTCTGACTACTTGCAAGTTTGGTAAAGGTGGTCACGCTGCTGAGACACTGGGCAAGATACAAAGACGGATACTCAGAAAAGGAACAAGGATATATGCGATCCAAATAAAATCAAGAGGAAAAGAATACGTATCCACATATTAGACGAACTGAAAGTCGGTAGGGCTGTCGAATATGACTGGGAACCGTCTGCACGGCTTTTAGACCTTCGCTTCTTCACTTGGGGACAACCTGCATTCGGGCTAACGGATTTTCACTTGGTCGAAGAAGGATATCTCAGCAGTGGGTGCTCCGCTAGAAGGCTTACCTCAACGGTTTTCTACCACATCATTCACGAATCCATGGATAGCGAGAAACTCATCCTGCCAAAATATGTTATATTTGGAGGTTGTTGATGGATTTCGTTCCGCAAGCGGAAAAGGGAGACTTTTACCCGAAACAAGAACACTAGCATCGAGAACAGTTGGCAACGAGTCTTTTGGAACAAGCGGCGGACGAAAGGGTGGGACCCCTTGGTCAAAAACCATATGCCGAGCCGCTCTATCGATATTGTAAGAAACCTCTTTGCAAGATCCTCGAAAGAAAGACAGCACATGACCAGGCGTGCAGCTTCGCATGAACACCATCTCTCCAACACTCATATCCTCTTTATCAGAAGACAAAGACATGCTCGGAGCAGGAGCAAAGGTATTGATCTGAGTTATGGACGCATGCACTGGATCCCATGGACGAAAATTGACTGTGTGCGAGTTGTCAAGGAATCCAACCAGGTTCGAACCAATCTTTGGGCGCCTATTCGACCAGCGCAGTATCCTAGAACCACCCCAAGACTCGGGAAGTACGGCCAACGGTTTTGGAGCATACCTTTCGAAGTGCTCCCACAACCACGCTTGGAGAAATGCGGCATGAATATACGAATCCACTTTCATGTAGCCATTTGAAGCACACATGTCCGCGACCAGATGATCCAAGTGTGTGTACATAGAACCAAGAAACAAGCAGCCAATAGGTAGAACGACAACTTTTGCAAATTTTATGGCAAACTTGATAAGTTCTTGTCTTATCTCCTTCTTACCAGAGCCGTCATCGAAAATATCTCTGGATAACCAAAGAGCCAAGAACGCTGCAACATGAAGTGTACCATTTTTCTGATTTGGCTCCAACTCATCAGGAAACCATTGAGACACCCACCAGCCATAGAAGTACCTCGTCTCGTTTTCTTTCCGAACGAATCCTTTTGATTTCGAAACCAGAGCGGCGCGCATTTCTTTTTCATCTGCAGACAACTTGACATCGAGGTTTCCTATTACGGGAAGGTTCAGCAACAGGACCACGCTCTCTAAAGAGATAGTAATTTCACCCCACCTGCATATGGCCGTGTGAGTGTCCGGACACCATCTGGAAATAAAAGCAACCAAGCTTGGAATATCTTTCCTAATTTGAAGCACTGCGGAAGCCGCGACAGCATCAATAATATGCACCTTGGTCAAACTGGCTTTTACACATTCCTGGCTCATGAATCACTACCATTAATCAAAGGGACGCAACGGACTCACACAGATTTTAAAGTCAATGGGAGAAGCAGAATACTCTTTTCTCTGAAGACAAAACCTTATTACACCTCTTGGCAGAACTGACCGGGCCTCTCCTTCACTTTCCGGACCAGTCAGAAGAATCGACACATACTTGGGATGATATTTCCTAATTGTGGCGGATGTTGTGAAGAACTCATCGTCTATGTTTGGCTTGGAATTTCCAACATCTTTCGGTACGGCAGAACTTTTCTCAAATGACATCCTAACGAAATTCTCTCACGCTACTTTCACCTTCGAAATAACTACAATGGAACAATACGAAGAGAAATTATTATGGAAAGTTCATGGAAATTATTTTATCAGACACAGGATATCCATCTGGACGCAAACCAATTTGTTGCAAAGTCATAATGCGCATGAGCAAAGAAATGGGGACTGACAGACCCTTCATCACCACCTCATGCCAAGGCCGTACCCTGCAGCAGGAAATTTGCGCCCGGACGAGGAGGCGTGCCCCACCATGGGAACAATACACACGACCACACCAGGAAAAGGGAGGAAACCCTAGGATCTAGGTTTTCACCGGAAGGGAATGACAGTTACTAGCTCATGCATGCCTACTTTGCATAGTAATTGAGGCGGCCAACATTACTACGGTATTCACGCCTAAATGTTACTACAAGTTCACGCAAAGCATATTTACGGCTAGGATTCATACCAACACAAAAGAACAATATTTTTACAATTTCATGAAAAGGTACGCCTACAGCTAAGGTTTGCACTAACACAAGAAAAACAAGTTAAAGAGGAAGTGATGGAAGAATACCTGGGATTCGCTCGTCCGCTTTACTGTTACCACATGGCCAGAATAAAAAAAAATATAAAGGTGTGAAATAAAAGGAGAGGACGGCCCCCTTTTACAGGCGTGGTACTTGGGAGTTTGAATAAGGAAAGGACTTCCTATTTGAGTCAAGTAAGGAAAAGAGGCAATCGGGCCCCGCGAAGACAAATCACCATGCCGAGCCATCCGCGCATGCTTTGCCTCACCAAATCGCTCCATTGCCTTGGCCCCACCATGCCAAGTCGTCCGCACCATGCCTTGGCCCCACCACGCCAAGCCGTCTACATGCTTTGCCTCACGAAACTGCGCCTTGCCTTGGCCCAACCATGCCAAGCCGTCTGCGCTATTGCCTTCGCCCCCACCACGCCAAGACGTCCGCGCCATTACCTTGGGCCCACCATGCCAAGCCGTCCGTGCCATGACTTGCCGCGCAAACACCAACAACTCTCCAAGCCAGCGTCGTGATGTTCCCTAACCTAGCCAAGGTGATACATGGCCAGACTAAGCCGACGATATTCATCTCACCACTTCACGGTCTACACCACAAATAGAATCTATGCAAGTCCGCCAAACATGAGGATCATGAACTCTCCTTACCTCTCGAAAAAGGTTAGTCGGACTTTCCTGACCATCTTTTCACGACCTGTCATTTCGATTTTTTTCCTCGCCTGTCACCATCTTATGCTTACCTCGCAACAATGCTCTTGTTCCGAGCTAAGCAGGGGACTTAATGTTGATGGTGGTTTTTAGCTTAGGGTAAAAATCGTAAACTATACATCTGACATGACGTCAGTATGACCATTAGCACATTTATTGAATCAATCATCATGCCTACGTAAAAATTACCGGGGTACCCTTTTTTTTACATAGGTCATGTTCCACGGTATAACCCTTAACACTGACTGACATCATCTATGCCAAACCCTAATTCTCATGCCACCGCGCCAAGGCATGCCAACCATGCCAGCCGCACCACTGTGCCAATGGAAGACCATGCCAGCCACATCTCCGCGCCAAGGCATGCCAACCATGCCAGCCACACCACTGCGCCAATGGCATGCCATGCCATCTGCATCTCCGCGCCAAGGCATGCCAACCATGCCAGCCGCACCACTGTGTCAATGGCATGCCATGCCAGCCGCACCTCCGCGCCAAGGCATGCCAACCATGCAAGCTGCAACCCTGCGCCAATGGCATTCCATGCCAGCCACACCTCCGCGCCAAGGCATGCCAACCATTCCAGCCGCACCACATGTGCCCATGGCATGCCAACCACCTTGCTGCACCATACCATGCCGGCCTTCCCTATGCGGCTACCAAAATGAATGCGTGCGATGATGAACGGCCACCCTTCCATCTTAGATGAAAATCTTAGCCGTCCAAGGTCGCCAAACAATGCATGGTAACCTTTGGACCAAACCCTAGTTTTGGCCTCGCCAAACCGCGCCAAGGCATGCCATGCCACATGTGCCAATGTCATGCCAACCACCTTGTCGCGCCATACCATGCCGACCTTCCCTATGCGGCTACCAAAACGAAGGCGTTCGATGATCAACGGCCACCCTTCCATCTTAGATGCAAATCTTAGCCGTCCAAGGTCGCCAAACAACGCATGGTAACCTTTGGCCCAACGCCAAAACCCTAGTTTGGACGCGCCTAAACCACTCCAAGGCATGCCTACCATGCCACATATGCCAATGGCATGCCAACCACCTTGCCCCGCCATACCATGCTGGCCTTCCCTATGCGGCTCCCAAAACGAAGGCGTGCAATGATCAACTGCCACCCTTCCATCTTAGATGCAAATCTTAGCCGTCTAAGGTCGCCAACCAACGCATGGTAACCTTTTGCCCAACGCCAAAACCCTAGTTTGGACTCGCCTAAACCACACAAGGAATGCCAACGATTCCACATCTTCCAATGGCATGCCTCGCCATTCACCTTGACGCGCCTAATCCATGCCATGTCGGCCTTCCCTTCACGGCTGCCAATACGAAGGCCTGCGGCAATCAATGGCCACCCTTCCATCTTAGATGCAAATCTCATCCATCCAAGGTCACCAACCAACGCATGGTAACCTTTGGCCCAATACCAAAACCCTAGTTTGGCCGCGCCTAAACCACGCCAAGGAATGATGACCATGCCACATGTGCCAATGGCATGCCACGCCATCCACCTTGCCGCGCCTAAGCCATGCCATGCCGGCCTTCCCTTCGCGGCTACCAAAATGAAGGCGTGGGATGATCAACGACCACCCTTCCATCTTAGATACAAATATTAGCCGTCCAAGGTCGCCAAACAACGCATGGTAACATTTGGCCCAACGGCAAAACCCTAATTTGGTCGCGCCTAAACCACGCCAAGGCATGCCGACCATGCCACATGTTCCAATAGCATGCCGCGCCATCCACCTTGCGGCGCATAAGCCACGCCATGCCGGCCTACCCTTCACGGCTTCCAAAACGAAGGCATGCGACAATCAACGACCACCCTTCCATCTTAGATGCAAATCTCAGCCGTCCAAGGTCACCAACCAACGCATGGTAACCTTTGGCCCAACGCCAAAACCCTAGTTTGGTCGCTCCTAAACCACGCCAAGGAATGCCGACCATGCCACATGTGCCAATGGCATGTCGCGCCATCCACCTTGTCGCGCCCAAGCCATGCCATTCCGGCCTTCCCTTCACGGCTGCCAAAACGAAGGCGTGCGACAATCAACGACCACCCTTCAATATTAGATGCAAATCTCATCCGTCCAAGGTCACCAACCAACACATGGTAACCTTTGGCCCAACGCCAACACCCTATTTTTGGTCACGCCCAAACCGCGCCAAGGCATGCCGTCCATTCCACATATGCCAATGGCATGCCAGCCACCTTGTCGCGCCATACCATGCTGGCCTTCCCTATGCGGTTACCAAAACAAAGGCTTGCGACGATCAACGACCATCCTTCCATCTAAGATGTAAATCTTAGCCGTCCAAGGTCGCCAACCAACGCATGGTAACCTTTGGCCCAAAACCCTAGTTTTGGTCACGCCCAAACCGCGCCAAGGCATGCCGGCCATGCCACATGTGCCAATGGCATGTCATCCACCTTGCCGCACCATACCATGATGACCTTCCCAATGCGGTTACCAAAACGAAGGATGGCGATGATCAATAACCATCCTTCCATCTAATATGCAAATCTTATCCGTCCAAGGTCGCCAACCAACGCATGGTAAATTTTGGCCCAAAACCCTAGTTTTGGTCACGCCCAAACCGCGCCAAGGCATGCCGGACATGCCACATGTGCCAATGGCATGCCAGCCACCTTGCCGCGCCATACCATTCCGGCCTTCCCTATGCGGTTACCAAAACAAAGGCTGGCGACGATCAACGGCCATCCTTCCATCTAAGATACAAATCTTAGCTGTCCAAGGTCGCCAACCAACGCATGGTAACCTTTGGACCAACGCCAAAACCTTTGTTTTGGCCATGCCCAAATCGCGCCAAGGCATGCCAACCATGCCACATGTGTCAATGGCATGCCAACCACCTTGCCGCGCCATACCATGCCGGCCTTACCTATGCGGCTACCAAAACAAAGGCTTGCGAATATCAACGGCCACTTTTCCATCTATGATGAAGATCTTAGCCGTCCAAGGTTACCAGCTAACGCATGGCAACTTGCCGTCGAAGGTCACCACCGAGCCGGCAAATCTCCCAAGCTCAACTTGCCGAACAACAACATGCTACATGTTTTCCACGAAAACACTCGAGACATCAACACATTTCACAAACTGGGGGATGCTCATTGAGTATTGGTTTGGCGGTTTACAGCGTACGGCGTACACTACGCCCGTTATAAGACAGTGTCATAAGAATGAGGCGGTTAGTAAATATAGGGAGTAATGGTGAAACACTTTCTTTTATGGAACATCAATTCCAGGAGTTACCGGTTACCACCTCCTCCCATTTACTCATCTGTTTTCCATTTCTTACGAGACCAGAGTACATTTCACTTCGACTTGTATAAATAGGTCTTACCTATTTCCACTGAACAACAAGTTCAGGTCAGGAGGATACAACACTCAAAAAATATTTGCTAGATTTCCATATGTTAGCTTCCCACTTTATGAT
Organism: Papaver somniferum; assembly: GCF_003573695.1. Taxonomy (NCBI): domain Eukaryota; kingdom Viridiplantae; phylum Streptophyta; class Magnoliopsida; order Ranunculales; family Papaveraceae; genus Papaver; species Papaver somniferum. Next base: position 58,988,791 of record NC_039359.1, read on the forward strand.
ACAAGTCGTGAAACAACTACTCTTCGAGTATCAACTATTCTGGTCTCAATACTCTCTTCGCTTCCCTCCACAAAACCAACCCTTCTCCTTCACTTTGTGACCGAAGCAAGTCTGGAACGTCCATTTCTTAGTTTAGGCCGGATTTGTACAGATTTATCTCTCGAATCTAAAGTACTCCCTTGCAGTACATTGTTCATGGTTTAAACTCGTTTCTCACCCACACACCCGAAATTACCAAAATCAACAGAAATCGTTTTCACCCTCAAACAGCTGGACATAGCTATGTGTACTCACAATAATGGCTATTGTTAGAGCACTGCTCGGTTGAACCCACCAAGCACTGGTATGTCAAGATTGGTTGTCATATTTAGTTCCAAAACTCGAGTCGCTAATATGTAAACTACAGTCAACTTCAATAGGTTAGACTAAAAATGATATAAGTATTGTGCTCTAGTTACTCAAAAAGATCTGAAGATGGATTGAAAACAAAAAAATATATCTTTCCTCAGCTTGAGGTTAGTAACTATGACTTGACTTGTTCCTTATCTATCTTGTGTCTCTCAAATATTTTAGATTGAAAACATAACATGCAAAGTTATATTGTTATGATCGAAGTTCTAAGGAATTTAATGAATTACGAAGTATAATGTTTATCTTTTGAACTTCGTAAATACGACATTGACGTAATATATTGGATGCTATTATGACTATATATATATTCAACACCAAGCCACTCCTTCTCCTTCAGTCGATTCTTCAGTTCCAAAATCTCCTTGTACTTAGCAGTGATGAGCGCTTCAGCAGCGGTAAACTCACCTTCCCTATGACGAAGCTTTGCCTCCAACTTAAGGGCCTTCGCCTTGAAGAACTGGTACAAGGTATGATTACAATGTTCGCTTCTCATCATCTGCATTAATAATAGACAAGCCATAACTGTAAAAAATCCACAACATTAGATGATCTGGCTGATAGGGAATTTACGACGCCTTACCTTAAGAATCCGCTGCTGAGGGAAACCGTATTGGTGCCCATCAGAAATTGCCATCATGTCAGCAATAGAAGACGAAGGATCGACTAAAATACTAGTGGAGGTAGCTCCAAAATCCTTCTCCCAGATCTCCGCAACCTCATCATGGGACGTTAGCTGCATCTTCTGACTGGTGAATGCATCAAAACTCTTCTCACTGGGGATCACTTGAGCAGGGTTTGGCACGAACATCAAATTCTTCCTCATCATCCAGTCAAGTGTATCATCATCACCATCGTGCATCATGGCCCTCTCAAAACCCTCCGAAGATGCCTCAGCGGAAGCCTCATCAACAATAGCGTTCTTTCTAGCATCAGAACTTCTCTTAGCCTGGGCATCGGCGTCTTCACCAGCAGAACTCTCTTCCATCTCAATTACTTTTTCTCCATCAATATCACCAAGAACATCCCACTCATAGTTTGGGGAAATCAAGGAGAATTCTGAAGCCAACCCCATAACATCACCAAAGTTATCCTTCCCACCAGAGGAGTGAATCTTGCCAAAAGAGAATTCAGGACCCAACCCAGTAGGGATCGTTGATTGAAGATCAACAACTTCGTTCCTCTAGGTCGGAAGGGGAGGAAATATATGTTCATTAGCGGGTATATCTCCTTGTCCGCCAGGGGCAATATCTTTTTCATTAGCTATACAGCCAGTATATCCTTGACCGCCAGGGGAAATCTCTTTCTCACCATCCTCGTAATTGTGAGGAGAATTCCCTGTGCGCTCTTCATCATCGGTAGCTTCTTATTCCTCCTCGGAAAGCTCATCGTTCACTGGGCTGGTAAACTCATCGGGAACTTCAGTCTCCTCAACAGCAGCGGTGGAAGATTGAACTGTACCTATCTTTTTCTTCTTCGTTATCTAAGGACACAGTATAGTGTTATCAAGAAAGAAATTTTCTCCGTACTATGACCAAACCAAACTAAGAAGAAAAGGGGAAAATATACACATTATAAACTCACAAAAACTCATACCTTGACATTAGCAACATCCTTCAGAGGAAGGGTAGCGTCGGAGCTTTCCTCTTTTTCTACATCAGCAACATCGAAGGCGTACTCAAAGTCCATACCATCAAAATTTAACTGCCAAGAGCAGAAGTTACCATAACGAGATGGAGCACTATCACGAGGCTAACTACCAGCAACATGGCGCCACCCATGCTGACCAGGTACCCAACCATAAGCCCAAGGACCGACTACCTCAATAACGGTGGTGTTCTACTCATAATCATGATCACGCTTGTGCCTCTCACGAGCAGAAAAAAGTTTTCGCTGAGAAGTTCCTTCAGTATCAGGGACGTATCGGAGCATCGAGCCACTCACCTCACTCAGAAGACGAACCTCACCCTGGGATGCAGGAATAGTACGAAGACCGAAGCTCCATGGCTTGCGATTCCTGCTATTAACGTAGTCACCAAAGTAAGCATTGAAGTTCTCGGGAGTATACCAATTTCTCTCAGCCGGGTTAGGAATATAGCAGGTCATCGTCGTCTCCCCCTTACTCCGAAGGTATCACTCCTTAAGCGGCCGAAGGTAATTCTCGGATAGTTGTACCACCGAGCGACAATGAGTATGCGGAGTAGAACCCTCACGATGAGCCAAGACGTCGTAATAAAAGGAGTCACCCTACTTATACAAGGGAAACATAAGACCATCCTCGAAGGCCCCCACGGTTCTCAGCAGATGAAAGTCATCATACTTATAATTCTTAATCAAATCATAAGTGAGATCGTCATCAGGAGCATAAAACTTAACGTTGAAAGCTTCAAGCCCATGCTTTACCTTGAACGCCTCGAGATATATGTGTTTAAAAGTAACCTTATTTTTACCAACCGAGACGCTTTGTATAATTGGGCAGTATCAGAATCATCAGCTTTATCCGACGATGGCCTCTTCGGGGGACTCATATCCGAAGCTTTCCTCTTGGTTGGCGAATTTCTCGATGGGTCAGCCTTCGGCGCAGAACCTTTGGCAGATTTCCCTTTCACTGGAGCAGTAGGTGGGGGGACCATAGACTTATGAGAAGGCTTCTTAGTAGGAGAAATAGAACGAAGAGGCTGCATATTTAGCGGCTCAGCACGTTGAGGAGTAGGAGACGACACATTCTTCGGTTCAGCATGCTGAGACGCAGGAGGACGATTAACAGCATATCGGGAACCCTGAGAACTCCTCGGCGGATCCTCTCTCTTGGCAGATGAAACTCGCGGACCAGACGCAGATGAAGTCTTCTGAGCTCGAGGATTTGGCTGAGGAGACCTAGGTGGACCACCCTTCGGCGGAGATACATCAGTACTTTTAGATGAAGGAGATCTATAATGGTTCGATGGTGGAGTCTGATATGGAATCCGATGACGATCACCCATATCTACGAACAAGACGAACAAAGAAAGTGATGAAGTTCATAAAATGAAGTTTTGCAGATTTATGTCGTTCACCGGAAATATCATCAAGAACACAGAGATAAGTAACCCAGTAAAATCTAGAAACCCTAAAATCCAAAAAATCAAGGGACCCTAATTCAGTCATGATCATCAAAAACTAACTTCAATCGATCAACGGGTAATCCATAGGTTTCATGATAAAGAATAGGGGCAAGTATATATACTTTCGTATATTTGTTCTTCATCACGAAACCTAGGTACAATAGCAGAAAAAGAAAATTGATCGAAAGAAAATAAGAGTTGGAAGAACTCCATACCTGAATCAGAACATTAGTGGAAAATGGAAGTTAAACCACTGCCAAGACAAGAGATAATATCTTTAAAAACGACTGTGTTCATCAGTTGGAATATTGAAGTGGTTTTTTCCAAAACAATTGTGTTTGGTAAATGTTGAAATCCTTAAAAGAACTACTTCCATTGACAGTATCCGGGTAATACTGATAGACACAGTAGTTTATGTTGATGATATTTAATAAAAAAAATTGATTATTGGTTCAGCTGAATCCAAAGCTGATTCAACTGAATCAACAACTAAAAGCTGAATCACTAATAACGACTCAAAACTGAATTTAACAAAATTAAATAGATAATGACTTGAAAACTAAATTTGTATAGAAATGTGTACACAATTTACAATTTCACCTATCTAAAATGTTCATCTAAAATACTTCCGAGTCCCAAGTCCGGAAAACTTCTAATACTAAATTGGAAAACCTTAACTTATATTCATGTTACACGATTTACAACCATGAAGTTTCAACACTAAGTTGAAGGTAAGACTTCCCAATATATACCTTCATATTCTGACAAACTGGCTCAAATTAGGTCCATCACTCCAGCCCTAAGCTGCAAACACAAAAAAACCAAGACTACATCAATTAACAGTAAAAAAAAGTAAAGAGATGGGGAATATATTCGAGACCAGCATCGCCTACAACTACACATACAAGTACCCACTCAAATAATAATTTAAAGAAAACATATGAACTGCAACTACATGCCAGCAGCCTTATAATACATGCTACCTTAGATAATCAAATTGATTATCTTTTATATTGACACAAATGATAGAATCAAATAGGCATTAGACAACTTACCGTAGAGGATCAACTTTAGGAAACACCACAAGAATTTGAAGGAGAACATCTAAAGTCTGCCACAAATAAAGACCAAAGTAAAAATTCAGACATGTCACCAAACTAACGCAACATCAACATGTTTGATACGAAAAATAGTAGTACAAAGAAATGCAAATCCACATTAGCTTAATCTTACGGTGGCACATAAGAAATCACATCAGGAAATGTTCATGCGGATGTTGGTGCACAGAACAGCTAACAAAAATAAACCGAGAGTATACAAATTAGTGGACTCAACAAGAATACCTTGCTCAGTGCATTAATTGCTATGATTAATTGCTGTGTATTAGCAATTTTAGCATAAGACTCTTCCTGATTTTGTATGTTGGCATTTAAAAGAAGCTCCTGGACCTAAATAGAAGGGAAATTAGACTAGAAAGCAGAACAACTTTATCTAAATTAACTAGACGAGAGTGAAAGTTACTTCATGCATGTAAGAGCAGTGAACACAAATTTTCCAACTAACAGAAATGTCTTCCCATGCCAATCTAATAACTTTCCTTAAGAAAGGATTCATCCCTTACCTGATTGCATAAAGGGATAAGCAGTGACGACAGATACTCGGGTTGCTTCTCTTGTGGTACACGTACATCTTCCATCCCAATCAGTAAGCCAATTGCCTACACTCCAATGGCAGTAAATCAGAAAACATGGGAAAAACCTATAGGCTGACGAAAGAAAAAACTTGTGAGAATATACCAAGCATGCATATACGCTATCATGGACCCTGACGAAAACATACAACGAGACAAGTTTAAGAAGAATCCCCAATACTAGATGCCCAAAAATCAAGCTAGCAAACTGAAATAGGATGAAAAAGGCTTTACTTACCCATGGAATGTTCAAAAGCATGAGCTTTTCGCCAATCCAAATGACCCGTTAATGCCAATGCATACTTTTCCATATCGATATCCTGTATCAACAATCACAAATTTTCAAAATTGTAACAAAAAAACGCATCGAAATCACACATTGTTTCTATTTGGATTAGCTTGGAGACTCACATAGGTCACCAGCTTTTTCTCTTCAAGTTCCTACCAATCAGAAAACATATGAAAAATGGTGAATTTCTCAACCACGAAACAATAGGAAAGCGGTGAACTAAAAGATTGTTATAACTGATGCAACACTAAAAGAAACTAATGCAACTCAGAAACCCTATTTTTATCAAAACTGTAACAACATACAGTTCCGAAACAGGAACCCTAATCTAGTAACATACTAACAAAACCCATATTTATCAAATAGAAAAGACATTATAATTACTAAACCATCTGAAGTAATGATCTTACAAAGCAAACCACAGATTAAACTCTAGCTTGATCGCACAAGAGCACGTTTTTAACCTTCTCCTTTTGGTTTCCTTCGGTTCAATTATGTCCATATCACAAGATAAAACAACTTATTATAAAGTAAAAAACTTAAATTCAACATAATAGAAGAACCTAATATAGATTTAATCATGAATTAAGATTACTACAAATCGAAAAACAATTAAAAATCAAAAAAAAAACCCGAATCTCTTGCAAAGCTTCAACACATACTAACTTTTGTCAGAAAGAAATCAAGAAATTAATCTTGGCAAAATGCTAACTCAACTGGCAAAATAAAATTAATCTTGTTTAACTTCGGTTCCTCCCTGATTCGTAAAGACTAGCTCAGTTAATTTTTAAATCAGTTGCAAAAGAAAAGCTAACTCACCTGTCATGTGATGCAGAAATAACCCCAAGACCAGGCATTACAGCTAAACCTCGAACAATATCTGCAAAATCCCAAATGGCACGAAAAAATGGCTCATGAAACTAAGACAAGCAACTGAAATACACAAGTAGCATAATGTGTAACTTGAATGATGAAAGCACGATTAAGGAATGTGTGTGCGCAAGTCTTCCCTCTCCCAAGAGAAGTAAAGAATAACGTTAGTTCAAACATTATTGTACCAGTAATAAGTTCGCCTGCTGGTAACTTGATAACTGCTTGTACAACAGATTTGTCAGCTTCCCATGACTCAGATTGTTGACCATTCCTGAAATTAGCTTATCCTCAAGTGGAACCGTTAAAGGGACTGGACAACAATGACTTTTGGATTTTAGTTTCCACTTACATTTAAAAGATTGAGAAAATGCTTTAAAGTGACAATATGAACTGTTGACAATATGAACTTTTGGATTTTAGTTTGGTATGGTTCCAAGTCAACCAAAACTTATATTTAAAAGACCATTTCCATTAAGGCATATGTATGTACATGATTTTAGATCACACGATAGAATTGAAAAAAGTATTATGGACCCTTTAGGTAGGCAGTAGACTGCATACTACCGCCCCAGCCGATCTGCAAATAAATCTCAAATTCTAAATAGTTTTTTGCGAATCTAAAGTTCACAAGGTTATCAAGCCGGAAAGAGAGCTAAATTTTAGAATCAAGAATCAAGGGGTGTGCTCCATGCTGCTTACCCACCATATTTCTTGTTAAATAACCTCCTACACTCTGATCCTTTGTAAATATTTGGTCTCGCACACCAAAAATGAAAGTAAAGAGTGGACTTTATTTACCACGTATTCATTTTCCAACTAAATTTTTTTCGAAAGAGACTGGCTTTGTTAGTTTGGTGGTACATTGAAAGGCCGGATTAGGTGATGAACTTGGTCCCTAGAGAAAATATTTTCCATTCTAGGAAATATATATTGGCCAATCACGTGGATAAAACTCTTTTGTAATTCAATTGGTTGACTTGGAACCATACCAAACTAAAAATCAAAATTGAAGTCATTTTGCAAGGCTAAGATTGAGAAAATGCTTACAAAGAATTGTCTCAAATTTAGTTTTTACCGTCTGCAATGAGGGAATTGTATATGCCGACAGAATTTGAATCATAAATGTGGATTCCATCTGTATTAGGACTAAGGGCAGGTGAAAGTATGGACAGTCTCTCAATGCGTACGCCATTGCAACCTTGGAATATCATGTGGAACTGAGGTCTGTTTTGAATTGTTAGGTCACCCACCATCAGATTATAGCTCATGAAAAACCTGATTAACTGAAAAGAACAAAGAATGAAATCAATATCGTTTAGCATTATGCACATAAACTCTTTTATGATTTAATCTTCGATTAAGCTGTCACTTACAGCTGGGCTGTCGCAAGGGCCGGGCAGTGTCGTTCCATTAGGACCCTGTAATTCTTTTTAAAGTAAGAAATGAGTAAAATTAAAATCGAAAGTTCAAGAAAAGGTTGCATAAAAATGAATCAGGGTTCTTGAAATCACCCTGTGAGGTTTGCAGGGAAGCTCCCACCATTTTTGTCCATTCCCTTCAACGGTTCCACTTCCTATAAAAGTCATTCCATCAACAACAAAAAACCCAAATCAAATCAAAACCCTTTGTTCAAAACAGATTAAAAAACCCCAGAAAATAATTTAAGAGTACTGTACCAACAAGATTTGTTCACTCCTTGAGGAGTTCTGTTGAATGTAAAACTAGAGAAGGAAACACCTTACTGCAAAAACGAGAGAAGATGAAGAGAAATTAGATTGTGAATAATACAAAAAGTCTATCAAATTCATCCAATAAGAACAATATTGATATTAACCTGATGATTTCAGGAGCAAAGAAACTAGATCTAGGGTAATAAATTTTGCTATTAATTTCTGCTGATACATACGTTTTGATTTTGTAATAGAGATTATGATGAAGCTACGATTTGTGAAAGTGAGTTCGATCTGTGATGTGAAGTGATGTTCGTCTTTGATTTCTAATTGATGAGAAACAAACAGGATTTTTATTTCTTGGAGGATTTATTAAATTTGAGTATGAGAATGAAATAATAAGAAAGCTTGTGAAAATTGAACTGTTATGGTGATGAAAGTAAAGAGTTATTGATTTTGGGATGAAGAAGATGAGGATATTTTGCCGAAGAAATCTTGTCCTGTGAATGATTTAAGGTACCAAAGAGAGAAACGTGTGGGTATCAACGCCTTGAACCGGGTGCTATAGAAACTAGTTTCTCCCACAGTCATTCTTTTACTCTATAAAAGAGACATGGTTTATTACAAAAATACCCCTTTATAGAACAACTGTGAATGGAAAAGGTTTAATTTTTATCATGAAAACCAATGTGCCTCACAGCACCTATAGTTACCACTAGCCCAAGGAAGTCGTTTTATTAAAGCCCAGGAAGTGGTTTAAAACCCATTATCCACTAGTGGAAGTATCAACAAGGGGATGAAGATGATCCGAAACACCTGAAGAGCAGCGACACTGGGGGACCGCCAAGAATCTTGCCGAAACTAAGCAACACCAGCAGGAGTAAAGAACTAGAGAACAAAAGAATAAAATGAAGAGGTTCAGAGAATATGAACTGACAAGAGAATGAAGAAAGAATGAAATTTATTTCAATGACATCCTCTCTCCTACTTATAACAAAGATGATAAAACCGTCCGATGATTCAAGGAGGAGTTATTGCAAGGAGTGGGAAACGTGCCCTAAAATCTAGGGGAAGTTATTGTGGAAAGATGAAGAAACTGGGAAGACAGTTTTCTTCTAACTTTGACTAACATCCAAATCATAAGAAAAGGGGCAAATTGTATACACATAATTCATCATTTGCCACGTGTCGGAAGAATACACGTGGAGGATGCACAGCCTGAGACATCAAGGCACGATGCCACATCTCTACACCCAAGGGACAGTTATCATCTACACATGTTCATCATCGAGCGGATCCGACGGCTAAGAACTTAGGAGCACTGATGTATCGAGCCACCGAAAAGCGTTGAAGAACACCCTAGGATCTACTTTATTCCATCTCGAGGAGGACCCGAGATCGACAGTGGAGATTGGACATACTGACGCAGATGGGACAGGAGCCGAAGATACCTGTCTGACGCATGCAGACGACCCAACCATCTGCATTAAACACATAGAGTACGTGTCAATCAACCCGTGGAGAAGAAAGAGATGACCCATCGAGCATGACCGTTGAAAACCATCGGTCGAGAACGAAGGTACCAGCGGGATTATTCCAAAGATCAAGAAGATAAGGTTGCAACTGGCTTTGACAGTGGACCCCACGTTACATTCCTATAAATATCCCTCTCCACTTAGAGAGAATGGGTCGACCAGTTTTGAGTGAGTATAGGAGATCTTAGGAGAGAGAAATAGGAAGAGTAAGTATGAATTTCATTTCCCCCTTTAGCTTCATAATTCACACAGAGTCATTTGACTATCATTGTAACTCTTCAATACATAGTGAAACTCCAACCCCCGTGGACGTAAGACTTATACTGAACCACGTAAATCATTGTCTCATTTATGTTCAGTACTTTACTTTCTGTTTTATTATTATCTTATGCATGGTTTAATTTATTCCCCCGTGACTAGACGATGACGATCCCGAAGGCTCAGAGTCTGATAGACGTCGAACTTATATCGTCTTATATGTATTTCATCTCTCCCAATGATTTTGTATGAAATGTGAATATTGTTTGTGAACACTTGGATACCATCGGTGGTATTGTTTGCATCGGTGGTAGAAATTGTAGGACAGCTTGAACCTGTAGTATGGACAGCAGTACTGTTTGTATCGGTTGTGGGAATTATAGGACAGTTTGTACCTGTAGTAGGAATAGTAATACTATTTATATCGGTGGTAGAAATTGTAGGACAACTTGAACCTGTAGTATGGACAGCAGTACTGTTTGTATCGGTTGTGGGAAAATATAATTATTAAATTGGAGCGTTGACGTTTTTTGTCGGTAGAACTTGATGCGGTAGGAAAAGAAGTTTTATAAAAAAAAGATTATTATAGGACAGTTTGTACCTGTAGTAGGAATAGTAATACTGTTTATATGGGTGGTAGAAATTGTAGGACAGCTTGAACCTGTAGTATGAACAGTAGTACTATTTATATCGGTAGTAGGAATATTATCAGTGATAGAAACAGTAGGGCAACTTGTATCGGTAGTAGTATTGGCAGCACTGTTTGAATCTTGAACTGCTTGCCCAAAATAAGAACGCGCTACCGCAATGTTGGTCGAGGAAAATGTTACGATGATCAGACACAAGACAGATAGGAAGAACCCATTTTAGGTTTGATAGAAAAAAGAGATGGAGAAACTGATGAACAGAATTTGTTGTGGGACGATGAGTTTTGGCTTGTTTAGCACTTATTTATATAGGCAATTGTAATGGTTTAGGAGTTAATTACTGGACCTACTAGCTGTTGACATGTAAATGTTAAGGGACCATCTCTTTACTCATTGATGTGCTATTGTGCTAGAAATTTATCATGCATGCACAAAAATGTAATGGAGATTGTTATTGGTGTAATTAACTAATACTCGTATCTATGCAATCTGTCCATTCTATTTCTCATTTCTACAATACATCCAAGAACTATAAAGATACTTAATGCCAATAATATTCTTAGTAAATTGACTAGCTATCTAGCTAATTAATCTCACATTTATGATACAACAGAGGCTTCTCTTTTTCTTGTTTTTTGTTACTGTGCATATATATATATATGGATATCATCTCGGGATTAAGGTATTAGCATCCGGAAGTAGGGTAAATTTTGAAAACGCCTCGGACATAATATCAATACAATCGAAATAACCTTGTACATAGGTTGTTAACTAGTCCAGCCTTCTAGTTCTCTTATACGAATATCTCGAAATAACCTGGTTTGACATTTCTGAAAATCATTTTTACGATTAGATGAGAGAATGCCTACATGTTTAATAGTTTGAGCCGTAAATTTATCTGGTGACGGCTTTAAATTACTTGACAATGAGTTAACCAGTAACTTCTAAATCATTCATAATTTTTATTTCATAATATACTATCGGATGCATTAGTAGTTGTTGTTTCTGCTGCGCGCACTAGTGCATGCAGCTCGGTTGAGCAACATAATTGTTAAATTATACTTGCAATTTAAGCTGTGAGCACCTAAGTTTATTTCAGACTATATGCAATGCTACAAGTTCTCATTCCGAGTCACTTATCTGACAAACCAGAATAAGAAATAAAAACTGATGAGAGGATTTACCGTATGCATATATGCCCCTCAAAAGATTCTCTTGCAGACCCATCGAGTCAAAGCTCTCAAAAAGCTCATCGTCTGAAGTAAAGAAATCTTGTCCTTCTTCAGCTTGAAGTCTGTGCACACCCAATCCATAAAATCAAGGAAGGTGTTAAAGTCCATATGTATGACAAATGGTGCTTAACAGATGATCACCAATGAAGTAAGAGGCGCTGAAGTTCCTAACTTTTCACTATTACAAAAAATACAACGGAGGAAAACTGTATAGCAGATGCATGGAATGGAAAACTTACATTTCGGACATTTTGGAGTCGTAGTGACGAGCATCGAAGCCTCCGTCAGTTTGAAGTCTGCGCACACCCCAATTCCCAAAATCAAGAACGATATTATGGTCCATGTGACAAATAATGCTCAAAAGATCACAAGATGGGGCGCTAAAGTTTGTGACGAGTGGATTCAAGGAAAAAAAAAGTTACATCTTTGCCATATTGTAATCATAGTCAGTAAATTTAGAGCCAAGGATAGCTTCCCAAGTTGTGCATACATGTTTGGCCTGTAACGCTACCTCGACAGATAATCGAAAAAGTATGTCTTCTAAGACATCAACGATAAGATTCTCCATGTCTCTGTTCCTAATTTACCTATTAAAGCTAGTAAACTCAATCCTTATTTTCTGTTTTCCAGAAGAGATCTGTTAAGATTTTATAAAGAGAAGAAACCTAAATGCTAAATATTGCAAAATCAGCTAAATCCAGCAGGTTTTAGATAAGTTAATTACGAATCGGCCAATCCATCCAAAATATCTTTTCATTCCTCGGGGAAAATTGCGGGGGAGATCTCAAGCTTTAGGGTAAAGTGAACGGCACCGGCAGGTGAGCGCTTGCGGACCAAAGTCACTGATAAACGCAACATTGGCGGATCGATAGGTCCTGGGTTCCAATCCGTTGGTCTACAACAATCTCGGGAGTATGTAAAAGATAATCAACAAGTGGGCCGGGTTCAAAGTCATTAATTTTTCTAGCAAATTCTACGATAAAATCTCATAAAAAGGGTTTGGAATAAAACGGATGAAATAGTTTTGTTCATCGAGGCATTTTCTGAAATGTGGTCTATATATGCTTTCAAAATACTACATTAATCCCCGAATGATATCCATATAATGTATGTATCTGCACGATAACAAAACGAAACAAGTTTATATTAATTAGGTAGATATAGTCTCGAACAAGATCTCTTCTGTTTATTGTGTAACACTTGCACAGGTATATCCTACCGATTGTGTAGCACTCCCAAGTCACAATTCTGTTTCGTGTAGCCTACCTGCAGTGCTTTGTATTTCACTTGCAGATATTATGAAGCTTCCTTGTTTACCACCTCAAGATTCATCAAACAGTTCTTTTATATCACTTAGAAATGTTCCAAACGTTTGTTCACCAAATAATATGCCAACACGTTAAGCACGTATGAACAAACGTTTGGGACATGTGTAAGTGTTATACAAGATCAATTTAGTTACACGGAGTTGGTGATTATGAACATCCATTAATGAACCTTGAAAATACATAGCAGGAAAAGAACAAGTGAAACCCTCTCTCTACTACACACAGAGAACACAAGACAAAGTAGACACTTTCAGATTAAATATATGTCTACACTACCATACACAGGACAGCCTGCCAATCCTGCTAACCTACACTAGGCCAATAAATGAGTGACAACTCATTAACACTAATTGAACCAATCAGAGAGTGACAACACACTAGATGATAAAGGCAGACAGTTATCTGTTACTAGCCCCCTTCAAGCTGAACAAAGCTGACTTTCGCAGAACTTTCAGCTTGTCTCTTAGTAAAGCATGTAGGGGAGAAATATCGCACACTTATTATCTATGCGAAATAGTGATAATATAATATGAGCGAAGGACATCGCTCATTGTTAACCAAGATGACGTATCAGATGATGTCAGCATAATCACGAGGAAAGTGTGAAGAGTCATGCGAAGTCAAGAGTGTGTGCGGAAATGATCAATGTAAATGTGCGTTAGTAACGCATAGTAAATCCGAAAATAGGGGCTTTATGAGGTGTCATCCACTATGTAAAACCCTATATAAAGGGTAGAGCGGCCATGTAAAGGGGAGATCTTTTTGAGAGCTTAGACAAGAAACTTAGGAGAGAGAAAGTTTATGTGGAGAGCAAGTTAGGGTTTTCTTATTATCTTGTATCCAATTTTGAGATCTTAATGAATGATTATATGATTTTCACCATACTTAGATTTCCGATAATATTTCTATATGGATGTAGTTGTGGGATTTTCTGCAACTACATTTTGGCACTAGAAACAGGGAGGAATGATATATCTTGTTAGTGAATTCATTTAGGAGTCAAATTTCAGAAGTTTAGATCTATAATTTCGAATAATCAATTGAGATCTCATCATCAAAGTCCTATTATTCTATTAAAAACAAATTTTCCTTTGTTAATACAAGAAAACTTTGATGGTGAGAATCGAATATACTATAGAAAAAGCGGCGACAATCAAGAGGAGTAGAAGAATTGCTGGAAGAAGAAGAGGTGAGGAAACTGAATCTCCAAGAAGAGGAGAAAGAAACAATCAAATGAATGAAGCTCAACCTGAACTTCCGCGCGAACCAGAGCAACATAATTATATTAATTTTGATAGAGTAAGTGTTCATACTGCAAGAAAAAATTCTACAGAATAATATATGCAAGAAACTGGAGATGCAGGGTTAATACAAAGAAATGACGAAAACATGACGATTGAAGAACTTCGACAGAGATTGATGGCAGAGCGAAGAAGATAGTGAAGAGCGTGCGAATTTGATTCAGCAAAATAATGATTTGAGAGAAGAAAATATAAGATTACAAGAGCAAAGATCAAGGAGTACCACACGTGCAAGTTCCAGAACGAGAACAAGCAGAAGCTTATCAAGACGAAGCAGATCTAATAGGCAAGACGCTGGGCGAAGACAACCTTTGGGAACCATTGAAGAAAATATACAAGTAGATGATAATTTACAGGATCAATGCTAGGGAAGACGTGCAGAACAAGATCCAGCAAATAATCGATATGCACACCGAGGCGAACTTCTTCGCGGACAACAAAATCATTGAGCTAACAGACGGGAAAATGCCTGCGAATCCCGTCGCATGCATCATAATTATGAAAGTGAAGAGGATGATCCAGAACAAGGGAGAATGATATTGCATGGAAGAGAAATATTGAGAGATCCATATGAATGGGAAGAGGAAGTTGCACGTGCAAGATATGAAAGAGATAGGCGTAGGAGAAGAAGAGAATAGGAAGAAGATAAAGAAATACAGGAGGCTATGCGTCAAAATAATCATGAAAATAGAATGAGACAAGCAAGACAAAAAAGACCCGTGCGACAGGACTTAGATCAAACTATAAGCGAATAAATTCTTAAATAAATGGCGGATCTAAGAGAAATGATGACGGCGCAAAGAGATGGTGGAAGGAGACAATTGGAAGAAGCAGTAGATGAAGATGGAAAGATACCTTTTGCGAGTCAAATACAACTCGCAATGGTACCACCTAAATGTAGCTTACCTGTATTCACTAATATATTTGATGGAAGTACATGCGTTGTACATCACATAAAAGCTTATAGCCGATCTCTATTACAATGGGAAGAGAATGATGCGGTGTTGTGTAAGTATTTCCTAGCGAGTTTGACAGGAGAATCTTTGCAATGGTTTGAAGGGTTACCAGTGGGAACTATTAGATCATTCCATCATCTACAGAACGTCTTTCTGGGACAATATATCAGCAATAATATGTCACGTCCAGGAATTGAAAAGGCATTCGGTCTACGCAGGAGGATTAATGAGAGTTTATGTCATTTAACCACGCGTTGGAGAACCATGAGTAGCGAAATGGAAAGATGAGTAGATGAGAGAAATCTCATAGTGGCCTTTGTCAATACTCTCTTTCCTACAAATTTATTATATACACAGATCTTTAGGATAAAAGACACCATAACCATATCAGAATTGCGCGAATTCCAAGAGGAATGTATAGCGCTTGAGGAGAAGTAGAGAGGTATGGAGTTTTACCCAGTTGCGATGTCAAATGCGAATGAAGGGAATGCAAGTTTACTTCCAAGAATGACAAATACTGTTGCGAGCACATCTCAAGGAAGTCAGGGAAAGAAAAATTTGGTAGAATATCAAGAGGAAGGACAAAATATTGTATCCATGGGAAGTAGAGATCAAGAGGAGTTCGAGAGAGAGTATCAGAAAAAAGAAATTTCAAAATCGTGGAGGAAACAATAAGATTCAAAGAATGGATAATCAACCTGAAGGTTATGGAGGTCAAGAACCATATTATAATCGACGTCAAGGAACTGGTAATGTGGTTTGGGAGCAGATAAAAATTCCTCATCTAAATACCGTAATAGATAAAATTTGGGAAGCTGTAATTTTAATGGAAGACATTCCAGAACCACACAATGTGGAAGATGAACCACCACCAGGAAGAAGAAGTAGAGAATTCTGTGCATATCATCGCTTCCACGGTCACACCACAAATAACTGTAGAAATGTGAAGAAAATCATTCTGCGAATGATTGATCGAGGAAAATTAAATCACCTTAGTGCAACAACCACAGAATCTACCACCACCATAGGTGAATACGCAAAATGCAGAGAAAGGAAGGACTACATACTTAATAGAAGTGGGAGCGAAGGCTAAGAACTTGTATTGTAATTCGATAATACATTCATCCAGAAGTATAGAGGATTAATTTTCATGATAATATCCTAAGTCGAGTCTATGCGAGAGATGTTGATGGAAGAAAAATTCTTAATCTTGCGAAGATGTCGCCCTTGAAAGATTGGCAGAAGCAACCGATTTCGTTTAACGCAAAATAGGTGTCAGGAGGAGGAGAGCTACACGAATGCCCATTGATGGTGAAGTTAGGAATAAACCCAAAAGCGAAAACTGATGAAGATGAAGAGGATGATGCGAATACGTGGGCTATAGTTATAATATTAATAGATCCTGGAAGTTCCGTAAACACAGAACTGTTGCGAACTCTGAATAATTGTTACAAAAACTGTGACAAAATGATTGAATTTGAAAGAAAAGGCCACGGATTCTGCGACTGTCTCTTACTGCTGTTCTGTATTCTTCTTCTTCCTCTCGCCTGTATCTCTGCAACTTGGTGCTTTTATGCTCTGATATGTTCTAAACTTCCCCAAAGTGTACATAGGTCTTCTATGAGCTATCCCAACTCCTTTTAAAGCCCACAGGTCGATTGAACTTCAAGAAATCTTCGACTATTCTTATCTTTCCTCCACCTCAAGTCTCGGGATTTCTTTCCCTGCCAAGCTTCTCTACGAGGTTCTGTGAGTTGTAAACTTCTCAAATAAGGTAAGATAGAGTCCCAAATATAGTTAACCTCTCCAGAATCTCGCCAACTCCCATATATATAACCAGAAAGTCCGATAATAAATTCACTTCCTTGTTTCACTCAAACCGAAGATTTATCACTATTTTATCGAATTTAAAGCTCATACCAATCCTTTTTTGACTCATCAACTAAATTCCAATCCATCTCCACGTCAAACTTCGACTACATCTCCTCCTAGTCATCAACAGAACTTCGATAAACATCCAGCTCCTATGTTTCTTCTTTCGGATTATCTAGCCCAACTCATTCGATTCAATCACACCTACCATCCATGTTTAGTCATAACAGGATATATCCAATCCAAAGAGCCCATTGAATCCGCCCAAAACTCCAGCAAAATCTCGCCTGAAAATTCCGCTGCAAAACTGAATTTGAATTTAGTTTTTCCCGCCAAAATTCTGGTGAAGATAAAGTGGCGCCCCTATCCAGAGTAGGGGTGCCTTTAACATCTGCCTTAAGGGGTGTCCTGGGGTGCCCCTTATCAAAACCGGGGGTCCGAATAGCAAGTGTCCTCCGGGTGCTTTCCGACAACTTTTCGAGCCAATTTTTTCCAAAAATGTTTATTGGCCAAAAATACCTACAAATAAATAAAACACCATAATAAGTACAAAAACGAGCCCTAACAATATATAGAATCGAGACAAATCGGACACAAAAATGTGTCTATCAAATACCCCCAAACCTATTATTTGCTAGTCCTCGAGCAAAAATAAAATAGAAATAAAATCCTAACTCACTGTCGCAGGCATCGTCGATTGCATTTAGCGGATGCAATAAGCCTTTAAACCCCTAAGTGTCTCTAGTGGCGGAGTGTTGTCACCGGAGGGCTTACCAGAGGTATACCCACAAAACCTTTATACTCCAGACCCTAGCTATCTACATAGAACCTTGGAAGGCACTAAAGAATCTCCTTGGTTGGCATACTTATTGACTACAAGAGGAAGTACCCTGATGCGAAATTCCAATTGTTGTACATGAGTTTGCACTCAAGCATACTAAAATTCATATATAAGTGACAGAGCTCTACTCAGATAGTCGCACTATGGACATCAATATCCGGAGTCAAAATTAATCACATGGATAGATCAAGAAGATGGATATAGAAAAACATAGATGGTTTTGATGTTTACTAGGTGAACGGTGTTTCTCATATCTGTCTGAAGGCCTCCGCCAAAATTAACCAATCCTAATGGACTGAGATACTAGTCTGACTAATATCAACACACCGGCATATACAAGGGAACCAGTGATTGATAATCCTAAATCTAGGTCAATACACTGGAATATACAAGGGTACCAGTGGTCGACTTTATTGAATTTATTCTGGTTGGTCTGATGGTCTGGTCTCATTTTTTTTTCTTTTTCATTTTTTTTTCTTTCAACTTTTTTTTTTTTTTTTTTTGTTGTATCTCAATCACTCTAATTCACCCTAACATTGGTAACAACTTGAATCGTGAGCCCCACCTAATCACTTAGAGAAACATAGTTTAAAAACAAAACAAAATAAAAACAGAAGTGAAAAGGACTCAACGAGATATGGTGAAACTGTCATGTTATTTCTAACACCTGAGCTTTGTGCTTTTATGAATAGACTCTTTAGATGTTGCCATCTAGTCAGATTGGTTCCTCAACTCCTACAACCAAAATGCTTCCATCCACTTAGATTGGTTAGTGCCATCCTTAATATCATAAATTTCTAGGCTCTGGAGTTTATTTATTGCAACGAAAAGGTAAAAAAAAGTTCTACCCCACCCCCAAACTTAAATCTAACATTGTCCTCAATGTTTCTAATTAAATAACAGTACCAAAAATATAAGTAACATGAGGAAATAGTAAAGAGAGAAGTCGGACAGATAGTACCTGGGTGAAGTGTAACCAAAAACCTACAAAAATATTATACCACATAAAAAATCGCCTCGATGGTCAATCAAGGTAAACAGGGTCCTCCAAAGGGACCTCCTCAACATCACCTATAAGAAAAGGCTCTAAAAAGGGCTTCAATCGCTGACCGTTAACCTTCGAAGAACTACTACCATCTGGTGTCTCAATCTCAACAGCGCCATGAGACAAAACAGTACGGACCATAAAAGGACCGGTCCACCGAGAGCGCAACTTCCCGGGGAATAGATGCAAACGAGTGTCATACAGAAGAAAATTTTGACCTGGAGAAAATGACTTTCGTAAAATATTCTTATCATGTACAAGTTTCATTTTGTTCTTATACTCCTTAGCACTATCGTATGCATCTCTACGAATCTCGTCCAACTCATTAAGCTGGAGTTTTCTGTGAGCTCCTGCCTTGTCAAGTGAAAAGTTTAGGTTCTTAATAGCCTAATAGGCTCTATGCTCTAACTCAACGGGCAGGTGACATGCCTTTCCAAACACTAAACGATAAGGTGACATTCCAATGGGTGTCTTAAACGCAGTACGATAAGCCCATAAGGCATCAGTAAGCCTCGATGACCAGTCTTTCCTATTAGGATTAACTGTTTTCTCTAAAATACGCTTAATTTCCCTATTGGAGACCTCTACCTGACCACTAGTTTGTGGGTGATATGGGGTTGCTACTTTATGGGTAATACCGTATTATTTCATTAAAAGAGCAAACGGTCTATTACAAAAGTGTGAACCTCCATCACTAATTATAGCTCGCGGCGTACCAAAATGTGTAAGTATATTCTCTTTCAAAAACTGGACTACGACCCTATGTTCATTCTTTTTACACGGAACCGCCTCAACCCACTTAGACACATAGTCTACAGCGACAAGTATGTAAAGATAACCAAACGAAATAGGAAATGGACCCATAAAATCAATGCCACACACATCAAAGACCTCAATCACTAAAATAGGGTTCAAAGGCATCATATTTCTACGGGAAATGGTTTCTAACTTCTGGCAACGCTCACAAGAAGCACAATTACTATGGGAATCTTTAAACAACGAAGGCCAGTAAAATCCACACTGCAAAATATTAGCAGCAGTCTTCTTAGCACTAAAATGACCCCCACATGCATGTTCATGACAAAAGGAGATAATACTAGACTGGTCACTCTCATATACACATCTCCTAATAATCTGGTCCGGAAAATATTTAAACAGATAAGGATCGTCCCAAAAGAAATGCTTAACCTCGGCTAAAAACCTAGAACGATCTTGCTTACCCCAATGTTGAGGCATTCGACCAGTAACAAGATAATTCACTATATTTGCATACCAAGGTGATTTGGAAACAGAGAACAATTGTTCATCAGGAAAACTATCCCTTATAAGAAGGGAATTATTAGGTGAACTAACAACTAGCCTAGACAAGTGGTCTTCTACCACATTCTCTGCACCCTTTTTGTCTCTAATGTCTGGAAAAAATTCTTGTAACAAAAGGATCCATCTAATCAATCTAGGTTTGGTATCCTTCTTAGACAAAAGGTATTTCAAAGAAGCATGATCAGTATAGATTACGATCTTAGAACCTAATAAATAGGATCTAAACTTATCCAAGGAAAACACGATGGCTAGCAATTCCTTCTCGGTAGTTGTATAGTTCATTTGGGCATCATTCAGAATTTTGCTAGCATAGTAAATCACATGGAGTAATTTGTTTTCTCGCTGACCTAGCACAACGCCTATAGCATAATCTGAAGCATCACACATGATCTCAAAGGGTAGGTTCTAGTTGGGTGCCTGGACTATCGGGGCAGTAGTGAGTAAAGTTTTAAGCTTATCAAAAGCCTTTAAGCAAGCATCATCAAAGACAAACTTAACATCTTTTGAAAGAAAATTGCAAAGAGGTCTAGAAATCAAGCTAAAATCCTTAATGAATCGACGGTAAAAACCTCCATGCCCTAAGAATGACCTAATATCTTTTACGGTTTTTGGGACCTGTAAAGTCTTAATAAGGTCAACTTTGGCTTTGTCTACCTCTATACCCTTTGAATAAACGATGTGCCCTAAGACAATTCCTGATTCAACCATGAAATGGCATTTTTCTCAATTAAGCACTAAATTCTTTTCCTTACACCTAGTCAACACTAATGTCAAATGATGCAAGCACTCATCAAAAGATGAACCAAACACTGAAAAATCATCCATAAAGACCTCTAAAAACCGTTCTACCATATCAGAAAATATGCTCATCATACAACGCTGAAAAGTAGCAGGGGCATTACATAACCCGAAAGGCATGCGTCTATACACAAAGGTACCAAAGGGATATGTAAAAGTGGTTTTCTCTTGGTCTTATGAGGAAATACCGATCTGATTATAACCGGAGTATCCATCTAAGAAGCAATAGTGACTATGTCCAACTAATCGCTCTAGCATTTGGTCGATAAAAGGAAGGGTAAAGTGATCCTTCCTTGTGACATTGTTCAATTTCCTATAGTCAATACACACACGCCATCCCGTGGTCACTCGGGTTGGGATTAATTCATTATTATCATTCTGGACTATAGTGATACCTGATTTCTTGGGGACAACCTGAACAGGGCTGACCCACTTACTGTCTGAAATTGGGTAAATAATACCCACATCTAACAACTTAAGAACCTCTTTTCGAACTACCTCTTTCATGTTAGGGTTCAGTCGACGTTGCATCTCCCTAAAAGGTTTGGAGTCTTCCTCTAAATGAATCTGATGCATACACACAGTAGGACTTATACCCTTAATGTTTGCTATAGTCCACCCTAAAGCTTCCTTATTGTCTTGAAGTACATTTACTAGCCTACTTTCCTGATCACTATCCAAATCGGAAGATACAATCACAGGTAAAGTCTCAGATGGGCCTAAAAACACATACTTTAGAGTATTGAGTAGTGGTTTAAGGTCCAACTTTGGGACCTTTTCTAAAGAAGGAATTAGGGTAGTCTCAGAAACTGGTAATGGTTCGAACCTAGCTTTCCATCTATCAGTGTCTAACACGGGGGTAGAATCTAATAGAGCATTCACCTGTTCAATAGTGCTATCGTCGTCAAAATCTAAACCAAAATGGGATAGACAACTTTCTAATGGGTCTTTAGACAAAATGTTTGGTAATGACTCCTGAACTAAGGCTTCTATCATGTTCACCTCTTCAACACATGTGTCATCTAGCGCATGAGGTAGCTTACTGACATTAAAAATGTTCATCTCCATAGTCATATTACCAAAAGATAAACTCATCACACCATTTTGACAGTTAATGATCGCATTAGACGTATCTAAAAATGGGCGACCTAAAATCACAGGTATCTGGTTCTCTGGGTCAGGGACAGGTTGGGTATCTAGGACCAAGAAATCCACTGGATAAATAAACTTGTCGACCTCAATAAGAACATCCTCGATAACACCTCGAGGGATTTTAACAGACCTATCAGCTAACTGCAGTGTCATCTGAGTAGGTTTTATTTCACCAAGTCCTAGCTGTAAGTATACATGGAATGGGAGTAAGTTCACACTGGCTCCTAAGTCAAGCAAAGGTTTTTCTACCCGGAAGTTACCTATTGTGCAAGCAATGGTAGGAGAACCTGGGTCTTTGTACTTTGCAGTTGTGGTGTTCTGAATGATTGAACTTACGTGACTAGCTAAAAAGGGTTTCTATGGACGCTAAGTTTTTGCTTTCGCGTACACATATCCTTAAGGAACTTGGCATAAGCAGGAATTTGCCTAATTGCATCTAATAAAGGAAGGTTTATGGTAACTTGCTTAAAAACCTCCAATATGTCATTAAAGTTCGATTCCTTCTTTGTTGGTACTAATAACTGAGGAAATGGGGCTCTAGGCACAGAATCATACCTATCAGGAACTGAGTTGGCATCATCAGAAATTTTATCAGTTTCCTTAGCTAGTGGTCCTGAGGGGTGAACTACAGTATGTTCACTATCGGTCATGGTTACCTGATTGTCTACTATTCTACCACTCCTAAGGGTTCTAATAGCATTCAATTGATTCGATGGTTTTGTACCTACTTCATGAAATCCTCTAGGAATGGGATTAGTTTGACTAGGGAACCTACCATTATCTCTCTCACTTAAGGTCTTAGCTATTTGTCCGACTTGAAGTTCTAACTTACCAAGGCTCTGAGCATTAGTTTGAAAATTCTGTTTGGTTTCCTGTTGAAAACTAACATGGTTCTGTGCTAACATTTCCTGAGTTTTTGCTAACATATTAATAGATTCCTCTAAGCTAGTCGTTTTATTTTCTGGGCCTGGTGTGTTCCTATTGTAGCCAAAACCTGGGGAGCATTAGAATTATTAGACTGACCCTGACTCTGGCTCTTAGACCATGAAAAGTTCGGATGGTTCCTCCAACCAGGATTATAGGTTTCTGAATATGGGTCAAACTTCTGACGATTATCAAACCTAGTGTTATTATATAGAGCATTGGCTCACTCTTCATTATTCTTGCCTTCCCAAAAAGGATCCAATCTACCACTAGTGTTACCCACTTCTAAAGCTTCTAACCTTTTCGCTATAGCAGCAATTTTGGCATCTGATTCATAGCCTCCTTCTACCCTATTAACGTTTCCTCTGCCGATAAGAATTTTTTTCTGGGGTCCCCTACTAGTTTCCCATTGTTGGGTCTTTTCCGCGACTTCATGCAAATATGTCATCGCGTCATCAACTGTTTGGTTCTCAAATCCACCAGTACACATAGATTCTACTGTGGTTGTGGTGGCATAATCTACACCCTCATAAAGGATCTGAACTAACCTAACCTTCTTTAAACCATGATGAGGACATTGGGCTAATAAATCATTGAACCTTTACAAATACCTATACAAAGTTTCTACCTCCTGTTGAGAAAACGTGCAGATTTGCGTCCTAATACATGATGTTTTGTGCCTAGGGAAAAACTTGTTAAAAAAGGAAGATGTAAGTTGTTCATACGTTTCGATTGACCCGGAAGCCAAACTATATAACCACGATTTAGCTTTATCTTTCAGGGAAAAGGGGAATAACCTAAGTTTCAAAGCATCATCATCTAAGTTTTTAATCTTGAGGGTACTACAAATTTCCTCAAAGTTCCTAACATGGAAATAGGGGTTTTCATTTTCTTTCCCTAAAAAGATTGGGAGCAGCTGTAAGGTCCCAGGTTTAAGTTCATAAGTTTCTTCCGTCTCAGCTAACCTGATACATGAGGGACGAGTAGTCCTAGTTGGATTCAAAAAAGCTTTCAAAGTTTCCATTTCTGGCGCTATCGGAGCAACAGGGATTCTCTCCTCAGTCAAAGGACGTTCAAAAACAGACTCTTCAAAAGTCGGACTCTCTCTATTAAGGTAATCGAGACGCTTCGAACTACTAGGTTTCTCTTTAACAAATCTACCTAGTGCGTCTCTTTTACGTTCAGGCATACAATAGAATTTTCTAAATTGGAAGGGTAAGCAAACACAAATCAAGGCCGACTCAACCAAATCAAACCTATTGATTTCTAGCAAACAAAAAGCATGATGGCTCCACTTAGATTGTTTCTATACCAGCTTCTAATCCTTCGAACGGGAATTCGTTACAATTTAATCAAACCCCTCTGGAATCAATCTGAGTTAACGTAAGTTGAATAGAGGCGAGGGAATCTCGGTGGATCTTTGATACCCAAGGCCTCACCGGTATTACAAGGCGGCGCAGTCACGCATTCAACTTACAGAAACCATCAAGAACTTCGAAGTATGCTTAAAAGAGTAACCAATATTTTTCGAATGACTTTCCTGTTAAGCTCGTTACCCTATCGGTCTCGTTCTAGTCAAAATTTTAGGCTTAGTTTCGCGTAGGTTACGTGTTCCTAAAGCGGGCAAGAAGAGAACGGTGATGAAATCCGAACCCTTATCTTGTATGGCCAGGCCTTTCCCTTTACTAGAAAAATAAATGTCCGTATTTAGTCCTCAACATATATCCATACGAAGGAGTCCAGTAACTCGCTGACAGGGGATTTGCGAGTGTTTAGAATCTTACCTCCCGTTCCAGACGGGGGATGAATCGGTTGTAGTCGACTCGGGCCACTGACTCCGATGCCAAGTGTACGAACCCAAGGTGCAGAGACAATATCGTAATTATCCTCCTTCTCTGCAAACAGTTTATATTTAAAGTACCCTTCTGTAGGGTAATAAAAAAAATAATGTCCCAAAGTCCAAAAGTCCAAAAAGTAAAGAAAAATTACAAAAATAATAAACCCTAATACAGTTTTTTTTTTAAAAGAAAATAAACAAACCCGAAACTAAAATTGTCTAAAATAAAATTGTCTTCTTTTCTGTTCTTTTTGCTTTAATCTTTAGCTCCGAGTCTTTATGATCCAGAACCTGTTGACACAAGATAAATACCCAAAAACATAAAAAAGAACAAAAATAAATAAAAATAAATAAAAATAAATAAAAATAAAACAAATCTAAAACCCTAAAAACAAGTTCGCGTCGGCGGCGCCAAAAATTGATGTGATTTGTAGATAGTGGTAAAAGTGGTTCAATTCTCAGACTTGCGAAGGATATTAATTAGACTAAAATTCTAATATTAAAATAGAAAACTCACTAAAAATTATAGCAAACTCAATCAAAGTTGATATCAATATTAAAAGAACACTGAGGCTAAGATTCCACTATTTTCCAAGTTCAAAGTGATTTAATCTAATATTTATATTCATGCAATTTTTTCGTTCAATTTGATTCTAAACTATTGCAACAAGTAGATTCTCAAAATAAGAAGTGTAAATCCGAAGCATAGAACATCAAAAACCTAGGTCCAAGCATGCTCTATCAAAAGAAATAACAATTGCTTAAAAAGAATCATTCAAACAATTTTCACTCAAGGCAAAACAATCATAAAAATAATTGCGATAAATAAATAAATAAATAAATAAATAAGAATATACCACTTTTTGTTGGAAAAATAGCTTCCTCTATCGCCTCATAAATGGGGTTTAGCTCCTCATATTAACCACTTGCTCAAAATACATGTTTGTTGCTCAAAAGTTGATTAAAAAGAAGAGAAGGTATAAAACAGCGTGTTTGTAACGGATATAATTGTTACGAACCACTGTTACAAAGTACCCTAACACAGAACTGTTGCGAACTCTGAATAATTGTTACAAAAATTGTGACAAAATGATTGAATTTGAAAGAAAAGGCCACGGATTCTGCGACTGTCTCTTACTGTTGTTCTGTGTTCTTCTTCTTCCTCTCGCCTGTATCTCTGCAACTTGGTGTTTTTATGCTTTGCTATGTTCTAAACTTCCCCAAAGTGTACGTAGGTCTTCTATGAGCTATCCCAACTCCTTTTATATCCCACAAGTCGATTGAACTTCAAGAAATCTTCGGCTATTCTTATCTTTCCTCCACCTCAAGTCTCGGGATTTCTTTCCCTGCCAAGCTTCTCTACGAGGTTCTGTGAGTTGTAAACTTCTCAAATAAGGTAAGATAGAGTCCCAAATATAGTTAACCTCTCCAGAATCTCACCAACTCCCATATATATAACCATAAAGTCCGATAATAACTTGACTTCCCTGTTTCGCTCAAACCGAAGATTTATCACTATTTTATCGAATCTAAAGCTCATACCAATCCTGTTTTGACTCATCAACTAAATTCCAATCCATCTCCACGTCAAACTCCGACTAAATCTCCTCCTAGTCATCAACAAAACTTCGATAAACATCCATCTCCTTTGTTTATTCTTCCGGATTATCTAGCCCAACTCAATCGATCCAATCACACCTACCAGCCCTGTTTAGTCATAACAGGATATATCCAATCCAAATAGGCCATTGAATCCGGCCAAAACTCCAGCAAAATCTCGCCTGAAGCTGCAAAACTGAATTTGAATTCAATTTTTCCCGCCCAAATTCTGGTGAAGATAAAGGGGCGCCCCCTATCCAGAGTAGGGGTGCCTTTATTAGTTGCCTTAAGGGGTGCCCCTTATCCAAACCGGGGGTCCGAATAGGAAGTGTCCTCCGGGTGCTTTCCGACAACTTTTCGAGCCAATTTTTTCCAAAAATGTTTATTGACCAAAAGTACCTACAAATAAATAAAACAACATAATAAGTACAAAAATGAGCCCTAACAATATATAGAATCGAGACAAATCGGACACAAAAATGTGTCTATCACTTATCGTCCTCAGCAATGCCATATTTCCTTCTCAAGCAATAGCCCATTTGGATGAGTTATTTTTCATAATTGTAATATAGTAATTCTTGAAGAAATTCTTTAGAGTATAGTCAGCAGGATTGATCTCTTTATCACGATGTGAAGGATTTTGTACATCATAAGAGTACGAAGACTCTAATCCAGCTGCGCGACGAGCATATTCCAGGGATATTCTAATGTCATCACCGCTTAATTGAAAAATTCCTCGTGCGAACCTTTCATCAGAGAGAATTTCATAAAATAAAGGAATTTGGGGATTGCATAGAGGAATACGAAGGCCAGTAAGAAGTTGTTCTATTGAAACTAAAACTTTCTGATTACTCCACTTTCAGAGTTGATCAATTCAAGACTTAGTTTTGATGAATGGCTAAATTCAGGAGGAAGAGAAAGTGAATAGCCTTTTGCACCGAGTTCTGTTTTCAATCTAGTAAACTCAGTCTCGCTTCTACAACCAGCAGGAGGCATATTAAGAATGGGAATGAGGGTTACAAGTAAAAAAAAATGATCAAGATCATATCAGCGAGATAAAATCAAATCAAATCAACAAGGTTACGATTAAATTATAAGGAAGAAGATGGGAAGGTGCGAAGAATGATGACAGTAGTGAGAAAGGTGATAAACTGATAAAAAACAATGAAGAAGATGCATCCGCAGAAGAAGTTGCAGAGAAAAGGTAAAAAGAAAAAGATGAATGATGAAATTATAAAGAAGGTAAATAGGAAATTTATTCTTGTTTTCCGAGATTGTACCTCATTAATGCGATGAATGAACGGATAGGAGAAGGCGGTTATGAAGACGTGTCAGATAACGAGTGGTTAAGAGGACACGCGTAAATTAGAAAGATGAAATTAGGGAAGTATGTCGGCTGAGTGGAATATGAAAAGATGAACATGTGCGACATTATAGATTGAAATATTCTCAGATCGCTCATTCTGAAGAAAGAACGACACAAGAAGAGGCAAAATGTAGGGGAGAAATATCACACACTTATTATCTATGCGAAATAGTGATAATCTAATATGAGCGAAGGACATCGCTCATTGTTAACCAAGATGACGTATCAGATGATGTCAGCATAATCACGAGGAAAGTGTGAAGATCCATGCGGAATCAAGAGTGTGTGCGAAAATGATCTATGTAAATGTGCGTTAGTAACACAGTAAATCCGAAAATAAAGGATTTATGAGCTGTCATCCACTATATAAAACCCTATATAAAGGGTAGAGCGGACATGTAAAGTTGATATCGTTTTGAGATCTTAAACAAGAAACTTATGAGAGAGAAAGTTTATGTGTAGTGAAAGTTAGGGTTTTCTTATTATCTTGTATCCAATCTTTAGATCTTAATGAATGATTATATGATTTTCACCATGATTACTTAGATTTCCGATTACATTTCTATATGGATGTAGTTGTGGGATTTCCTGCAACTACAAAGAAAATTTTGGACCTGATAAGCCTTTAGTAAAGATTCCAGCAGCTTGTTAAATGGTGGAGATGTAAGAGATGGAGAGTTCTTTATTCTGGACCAATTCTCGGACAAAATTATAGTCTATGGCCAAGTGCTTCATTCTTGAGTGAAAGATTGTATTTGATGAATAGGAAATGGCACTCACATTGTCACATAGCAGAGAAGGAGCAACATGAAGAAAGATGTGTAAATCCTTTAGAAGCTTGCAAACCCATAATACTTCAGCTGCAGAATTGGCAAGACTTCTAAACTCAGCCTCAGTTGAGTATCTAGCCACAGATTGTTGCATTTTGATAGACCATGAATTAGGAATAGATCCAAAAAAGATGAAGTATCCTCCTGTGCTTCTTCTTGTATCTGGATCACCAGCCCAGTCAGCATCACTGAAGCCATGAACAACAGTTAATCCTTTTCTAAACAGAATACCATAATAAAGAGGCCCTTTGATATATCTTAGAATTCTTTTGGAAGCAATAAGATGGTCTTCAGTAGGATGTTGCATATGCTGACAAACTTGATTGACAGCAAAACTGATTTCAGGTCTTGTCCATGTAATGTACTGAAGAGCACCGACAAGAGATCTATAGGAAGTAGGATCAACAAGAGAAGAACCTGAAGCAACAAGTTTGCAGTTGGGAACTAAAGGAGAAGAACATGGCTTAGCACCTTCCATGTCAAACTTGTCAAGAAGATCCAGATAATATTTGGTTTGAGACATGAAAATACCAGAATCATTCCTCTTAACTTCTAGTCCAAAGAAATAATACAGAGAGCCTAAATTCATAATGGGAAAGTGTGTTTACAAAGCAGTTATAAGTTCTTGACAGTAGGAGGATGAATTTCCTGTGACCAAAATATCATCTACATATACAAGAATAATAGTGATTCTAGAGCCTATCTTTTGGACAAATAAAGAAGAATCAGCAGCTGAGGGCTTAAACTGATGAGATAGTAGGACTTGCTGGAGTTTATCATACCAAGCCCTAGGAGCTTGTTTGAGCCCATAAAGAGATTTATGAAGTTTGCAGACATAATTTGGATGCTTAGAATCAATAAAACCAGGGGGTTGAGACATAAATACCTCTTCAGAGAGATCTCCATGCAAAGAAGCATTTCTAATATCCAATTGAGTGATGGGCCAGTTATAGTTTACAACAAGTGAAAGAATAACTCTGATTGTTGTGGGTTTTGCAACAGAGCTAAAGGTTTCAGAGAAATCTATACCTTCTTGCTGATGAAAACCTTTTGCAACAAGCCTAGCTTTAAGTTTATTAACAGACCCATCTGGATTGTAATTAACTCTGAACACCCACTTGTAGCCTACAACATTTTGGGAAAGATGAGGTGGTAATAAAGACCAAGTTCCTGCAAGCTGCAAGGCATTAAATTCATCATGAAGAGGAGGTATCCACTCTGGACACTTTAGAGCTTGAGAAACACAAGTTGGCAGAGAGGGACTCTGAGATTTAAGTAAAGTAGCAGATAAAGTGTACCTAGTAGAGTACTGCTTCTTTTTAAAGATACCAGATTTACCCCTTGTAACCATTGTATGATTGTTGTTAACCTGAGGAGTAGTTGATATTGCTCACACAGTTGTTAACCATAGGTGTTGGCAAAGCAGTAGTAGCAACTGAGACAAAATCAGTAGTAGTAGTAATAGTAACATCTGGTGGTGCAGAAGAAACTGTTGAAAAATCCTTATTAGCAGCAACAATATGAGGAGCAGGAGAAACAACTTGTTTTAGAGGATAAATAGCTTCTTGAAAAACCACATGCCTTGAAATATACACCTTGCCAGTTGAGATATCTAAACATATGTATCCCTTATGATTGTGAGCATAACCAATAAAGATACAAGACACACATCTAGGAGCAAGTTTATGAGGAGCATAAGGTCTAAGACAGGGAAAACATAAACATCCAAAAGATCTGAGAAAGGTGTAATCAGGTGCCCTGTGAAATAAAGTCTCATATGGAGATTTAAAATTTAATGATCTAACTGGTAATATATTAAAGGTGAAGTTGGATGTTATGAAGGCTTCAACCTAGAATATAGGAAAAATACCAGATTGAATAAGAAGTGTTCTGCCAACATCAACCAAGTGCCCGTGTTTTGATTCTGCAACACCATTCTTCTCAGGTGCATGAGGACAAGTTATTTCAAGAAATATTCCTTGGGTAGAAAGAAAAGAGCCCAATTCATTGTTGATAAACTCACCACCACCATCTGGTCTTATTGTTTTTATCATTGAATGTGAGTTTTAAACTGATAAAATGTCTTTCTAAAATCAATTTTGTCAAATAGAGGGAAAATCCAACAAAATCTAGAGAAAACATCAATTATATTCACATAGTACTTATATCCAGAGATAGAAGTTACAGGACATGGACCCCAGAGGTTAAGATGTAAAATCTCTAAAGGATGAGAACTACAATGTGTAGAAATGGAAAAAAGAAGTTTATGGCTTCTTCCTAACTGACAATCAATACATAAAATAGGAGTTCTCATTAAAGAAGATGAAAGAGAACTACATACATGCTGCATTATTTGAAAAGATGGGTGAGCAAGTCTCTTGTGCCATACTTCAGATGTAATTTTAGTTGTGACACCAAAGAGAGCTTTAGAGGATTATTCATGTAAGAAATGAAGAGGATACAAACCATTATGATGAGGGCCTTGTAAAAGTGTCTTCCCATTGAGTAAATCGAAGGAATCAAAATCTATGGAACAATGGTTGTCAGAAGTAAATTTGTGAACATATAGTAAGTTATGTGCAGATTTGGGTACTAGAAGCACATTGTTGAGAACAAATTTGTGATTTGGAGAAGATTTGAAAGTAAAACCATAATGGGTAATTTTCATACCTTTACCATTTTCTTCTTGGATTTCCTCAAGACCTTCATAAGTAGATATGGCTTAGAGTTCATTGGAATCAGAAGTAAGGTGATTGTTTTCTCCTGTGTCTGCATACCAAGGATTATCACCCAAGATATTTGCTGAGGCTAAAATGGCAGTGAGGTGTTGAGGAGTATGAGCACTGTGATATGCAAAATTGAGCCTGTTGTGACATTCAAGAGCACTATGTCCTTGTTTGAAACAAATCTGACAAATAATAGGATTTGATGCAGAAGCAGCATCTGTTGATGAGATTGAAAAATAAGGTGGTCTACTTGGAGGTGGAAAAGTTGTTGATGAAGAAGTTGAACTTTGACCATGAAAGAATGACCCTCTTCCTGAAGGAAAACCTCTACCAGATCTACCAAATCCACGCAAGAAATTGGGAGTAAAACTGTGGGATCTACCACTAGTACCTCTTCCATAAGGTCTAAAAGAAGGCATATTAGCAGCAAAAGCCTTATTTGATGATTCGGTAATCAAATGAGCATTTCTATCACTAACAACAGCTTCCTCACTAAGCATATTATTGTGAAGTTCAATACAAGTGATAGGAGGATATCGATGCCGCATAGAGGTTGCAAATGGAATGTAATCGGAGTTTAAAGAAGCAAGAGTGACAACAACTAATTCTTGATCTGAGATAAGTTCTTCTGTTGCAGCAAGTTGATCTGACAAAGTTTTAATTTTATTAATAAGAGTAGATACAGATTTGTCACCTTGTTTGATTGCTAGAAGCTTAGTACGTATATGAATTGAGCGAGTAGTAGATGATCTTGCAAATCTTGCAGTGATGCTAGTCCATAATTGGTAAGATGTTGAGCAATTTGAGAAATATGAAATAACAACATCTGAGATTGTAGAATTAATCCACATCATGATTGAAGCATCCTCATCCATCCAATCAGTATACATCGGATTTTCGATGTTATTAGCTTGATTTCTGGCATTGATGAATTGAGGAGGACAGGGATGAGAGCCATCAAGAAATATTTGAAGTTTGAATTTACGAATTACCGGTGACATCAGATTTTTCCAAGTGATAAAGTTGTCCTCTTTGAGTTTAAGATGAACAAAGCTAGTGAGTTGAGATAGAGAAACATTAGTAATCGAAATACTGGTAGGATTTTCCATTGATGTTGAAGTTAAAGGAAATTCTTGAATCATAAAATTGAAAGAACAAATCTAAAAATAAGTAGAAAGAGATTCTTGAAAAGAAAGAAGCGGAAGGAAGATGAGAATCAAAAAACCTGAGAGATGAGAAAATCTCTCAATCTGATACCATAGTTACACAGAGTTGATGATTATGAACATCCATTAATGAACCTTGAAAATACAGTAGCAGGAAAAGAACAAGTGAAACCCTCTCTCTACTATAGACACAGAACACAAGACAAAGTAGACGGTTTCAGATTAAATATCCGCCTACACTAACATATACAGACAGCCTGTCAATCCAGCTAACCTACACTAGGCCAATAAATGAGTGACAACTCATTAACACTAATTGAACCAATCATAAAGTGACAACACACTAGATGATAAAGGAAAACAGTTATCTGTTACTACAATTCAATCTTAATATTGTATTAATGATCCTTTTCATTAAATTGTTGGGCAAGTGTTATACAAGAGCCGCTTGACGAACCTTGAAGTGGCATACAAGGAAGCTTCCTAATATCTTAAAGTGCAACGCAAGGCATTGCAGGTAGGCTACCTGAAACGGAATCAACATTCGGAAGCTCTACACAATCAGTAGATATATATGGATTTCATCCCGTCGTTAAGGTATTAGCATCCGGAATCTTGGTGCAAATTCTAGAAAAACGCCTCGCTCATAGTAGGAACAAAGCTAGCCCATCAGTCTAATTAATTCCAGACCCTTAACTTAAGACATTTTATCCTAGAATTTACTGGGAAAGTTATGCAATCATCAATGGTAGAAAATACTACAAACTTTGCAGTTAATTGTTATCTTCAATAAGTGCCAATCTAGGCCCTTTTGATTATCGTGACACTATAACTTTAATATGTTGCGAACAATAGTAGTTTAATTCACCAGAAATGCATTAGAAGATCCCATGGTTATGCCATGTGGAATGATAGAAAAAAGAGACCTATGAATAAAATTTGTTATGGAATGAGTTTTGGCTTGTTTAACACTTATTTATACTAGTTTCTCACCCGTGCCATCTGTTTATTGTTTATGGAATATTTAATGCTTTTTTTAAATAGGAAATATATTACAAAACCAAATTGTGCAAGAAAATAAAATAAACAAAATTCATAAGTTCTAATCAAAGTTATCTTTAAAATAAGCTATTGTTAAACAAAAACAAATTTTAAAGCACAATTCAAAATTCTTGATAGTAATAAAAATTTATTATTCTTTTAGCTCTGCAAATAACAAAGAATTGATTGAAAATAGCAAGCAAGGTAAATTTAAACTATTTGGTCGGGATTAAACTACTCTTGGCTGGTTGAATATAACCATACCATTCGTATCAAATCGAAGATTCACACTCCTTTTGCCTATGGTTTCTTTGTTGTCTTTGTATGTCTCTTCTTCTTTTTTTTGTCGATGTGAAGTTCTTCAAGGTAGAGATAAGTTTACTTTGCCTTTTCATACTGTTCCACAAGTCTTCTCTGTTCTTCTTTTTGTGAATTTGTTGTTTTCTGTCATTTTTGTTGTTCTTTTTGATTACCGCGTGTAGGTAGTGATGCTCGTACTTATATATTACGAAGCTCTTCTAGCTTTATCGTTTTTTTTTTGGCTAAAGATCGCTTACACTTGGTTTTTATATACAGAAGATAATTCGGTTTTAATGTTTTTTTCTCTCCATATTTTGTTTCCATATTTTATCTAATTTTTGGTTAAATTCTAAAGATATCTTTCGTGTTTATTTAGGGTAAGAAAGATATCGTTTTACACGTGGTTTATTTTACACTAATCTAGAATGTAGCTATTGAAATTAATTTACTATTTTATTTACTATTTAAAATTTACGGCAGTAAAGATCTAAATTCATATGGTAATTATCCCATACCATGTAAAGGATGATGGGGAGATTGATTACCCTACGATCAGTTAGTAAATATTCTGGACAAAACTAATAAATTAAGGGTCAATGCGCTGGGAGGACTTCTGAGAAGCGTCATTGTTTAGAAATTCAGTACATAAATAAGAGAGAATATCTTCTATTACACGAAAAACTACTTCACAATAACGTTTCAAGTAAAATAATTTATTCTCTATTCTGAAAATGGTAGCATAAGAGCAAAACTATAAGAACTATAACATTTACAAAAAGAGAAACCATAACAAAGTTAGAATTCTTTGTGATTTCTAAAAATCTCATTTAAAAAAATCTATTCCAAAGAAAAATAAAAGCAAAACTCATACCTAAGAAAAAATAAAAGCAAATCTCTAATTAAGTACCTAAATCACTTTAACCTTCTATTCATGATTCTCATTCCTATAGGTCACTGCTTGGAGAATAATACGGTTTATAGACCCGATATTTTCACGAATGTGTTGATGGAAAATAGTTTTGGTATATCCATCTTGTAAATCATTCTTTCCATGCCACCAACGAAGCAAAGTTTTCTTCTATTTGCATTCTACAAAACAGCGTCAAATTCTTGAATTGATTTGCAATAGATTTCAGAAAAATAAACGTACAATGGAATGAGAAAAACCAAAAAGATTAAAAATCAACAGAAATCAAAATATTTCTAATAGATTACATACCCGAAAGCAGCTGCGGGCAAAAAAGAAGCAACACCAGCTGGACAAAAAAAAAAGCAATCGAATACATTTTTGAATGATACTTGCTAAAAAAATAGTAACAAACATCAGATGGCAAAAAAAAATTGCTTCAGAAATAAAAATAAGATGACAAAACCCTAAAAGAAAATGCAAAAAAAAAGTAAAGCGAGAACCGGCACAAAACAGAAAGAGTACCATGCGCGAAAATATATTAGGAATCCCATTAGAATGACATTTGAAGCGCCAAGGTTTCAAGGATACCTGCGAATTTACCAGATGGCGGATTAAACAACAAAATAACATATTGGAAAAGAAAAAAACAAAAAATGAAGTCGTCATAGGAAGTGAGAAGCGGCATTGAAGATGCTGCTTGGCTTATGCTCTAATAATTTATATAAAGACACTTTCCATAAATAAAAGGATTTTGTTTTGAAATGAATACTAATCAATATCTAAATATATTTGAGATTTTCTTTTATTTTTGGCTACCTGTTATTTTTCCCATATTATGTATTTTGGATTACATTTGGCAAGTTCAGACTATAAAAATCAGAGTTTACCTAATTTATGTAATATTTTATTTCCATAACTAAGTAAGTAAATATTATTTTTGTATAGTTATATCTTGGTTGAGTTTTTATTTTCCAATTTTGAGTATCTTCTAGACGTCCAAAAATTATATACCTATCAGATTCTATCTTAGACAAAAAATGCAACTTCCTAAATTTCATTTTTCCTGATAAAGTTGACGAAACAGCTTTCCTAATTTGTGGGGTTGAGAATCCTTTAGCCGTCTGTTTTTTTTTTTTCCTCTCTACAAATTTTATTTTCTGGTGATTTTTACTCCTAATGATGTTGTATTATTTTTATCTATGTAAGATTAAAAGAACCCTCGAAAGAATATTTCTTGACGCATGTGTGACATCCACAAATCAAGTATTTTCTTTTAATCATCAATATATATTTTGTATTTTCTTTTAATACCAACTGAAAGTGTAATTGCAATTAGTACGTTAAAATCTATAAATATTCTTATAAGGTTTCTTCTGCAGGCCTGATGGAATCTCTCTCTTCAATGAGAATGGTTCTCTCTTCAAAGGAAGAGGGGCAAGATATTTTTAATAATCTTGCAGATATTCACAAGTAGATTAACATTGTGGAAATTTAATGTGATTCTTTTTCTCATGTCTAGTGTTAATTTGTGGACTTGCATTTTGTTTTTGTATTTGGCTGTGGTGTCTCAAGTTTTTGTTGATCTTGAGATACCATGTCCTGCAAGTTATCTTTCTTCTTTTTCTTTTCCTTTTTTTTTTGGGTGGGTGGGGGGATTTAGATGCAACCGCTTGTAGTGGTCTTTTTGTTTTTCAATCAAATTATATGTAAAGAAGAAAAATACAACTAAAAATTCTTATTTTCAAAAGAAAATTATAGATTTTCTTATGAGTGGAAGAGAAGAATAAAAACACCACGCACACTGCCTCCCTCCAAAACTCAATCACAAGTATGCAAATGCGGCACTCTACAAACTCAAATACATGCCCCTCTACAAACTCAACCAATACTATAGTTCCATTTTTTTCATAATTAATTAAATTTCCAACAAACATAGGTGATGCAAAACATTGAGCAAATAACTAATTAAACATACCAGGAAAAGGAAAAACAGCCCGACTAACCGCCAATAGTCGTAGATGATCCGATTAACAGACAAAAACTTAGCATCAGATGGAATCCAACTTAAATTATACCCTTGGTCCTCCACACGCTGAAAATATCACCAAGAATTGCAAAGGAAAATAAAATAATAGGATGACTTCATATTTTTATTATCGCAAAATTATTAAAACATAACAAAATAATAGATGAGAAGAACATGCATGTATGTATTTATTACCAGCCATTATCGCACGGAGTAATGTATATGCTAGATATATAACTATAAAAGGGCAAACTAAATTTTGCAACCATAATAGATGAGTCTTCTTCACTGCTACTTTTATCTTTCTTACATCAATCAAGATCTATTTAGTTACCTATAATAACATAAAAAGGGAAAATAAACAAATAACAATCATATATACACGATCTATAACAAAATTGATCAAAAATCCTTAATTTCCTGATGATTTAGCAACATGTGAAGAAGTAACAACCTAAATAAACAATGGCAAGAGCAAAACACGTTTTCCTCAACTCCATTTGTCACTAACTTTAGCGCCCCATCTTTTGATCTTTTGAGCATTATTTGTCAGATGGACAATAAAATCGTTCTTGATTTTGTAAATTGGGGTGTGCACAGACGTCAAACTGACGGAGGCTCAACTCGATTCGATGCTCGTCACAACGACTCGAAATTGTCCGAAATGTAAGTTTTCCATTCCATGCGTCTGCTAATATATATTAATCATTTGTAATAGTGCAAAGTTAGGAACTTAGCGCCTCGTACCATATTGGGTATCATCTTTTGAGCACCATTTGTCATATATATATATACATATATATGGGATTTAATACCTTCCTTGATTTATGAATTGGATGTGCACAGACTTGAAGCTGAAGAAGGACAAGATTTCTTTTCCTTTACTTCATACGGTAAATCCCTCAGTTTTTATTTCCTATTCTGGTTTGTCAGATAAAGGACTCGGAATGAGCAGTTGTAGCACTGCATATAGTCGAAACCATGTATCAATCTGAAATAAACTTAGGTGCTCACTTCTTAAATATCTAGTAAAATCTAATAATTATGTTGCTCGTCCGAGCTGCATGACTAATTTTATTGGATCATATTAATTAGGCATGGAATTCACTCAGTACATAGTGTTGTGTACACGTCATTTGTGCTATCTCAACTCAATGCTTTTTAGTTTTTCTTTTTTGAAGGTCTTGAGAAGCCCTCGGCTATTCAACAAAGGGGACTTGTTCCCTTCTGCAAGGGGCTTGATGAAATCGAACTTGCACAAACTGGAAGGGTCTTACGTGTCAATGAATTATTGGGTTTGCCAACTCAAAAAACTCAAAGCAGTATTGTAAAGAATGAGGTTTCCCATTCATCTCAATGCCCCAATCATATATTTAGAGATGGGAATAGAAGAGTTAACAAAAGAAAAGATGTTTGGAATAGAAAGTTATAAACGATTCGTGCAAGAAGTCGAGGTAAGTATCTATAAAAGTTATTTACTTCACAGATCTTCACAACACATTATAAAAATATTTTATGGTTTTGTTATTTAGTCCTTGTTTTGCAATAAGGAAGCCTGCAACTCATTGTAATTGAGAATTTCCCTTGGTATTACGCTGTCAGTGTATGAAGTTATCCCAATAGGAGGTAGTCGTATTACTAGTTTCTTTTTCGATACCGGATTCTTTATTTAAAAAATTGAGGTAATATTGCTTTTTGGCTGTGCTCAATGTTATTAAACCATACTAATTAATATTGTTAGGGACTACGATATTCATTCAAACAATTTTCCGCTCAACAAACTATCAAACACCAAAGGAAGAGTATGTATCACTCTTAGAGTTATCTAACAAGTCTCTAACTTCTTGGAGGATTGCCTTAAACTTCTCAAGTATTATGATTAGTTTCATTTTTATTTTATTTTCATATCCACAGAGAGGGCAATAAATCCTAGCTAAATGAGGTTCTTCGGTCGTCTGAGCCACCTAGTATGATACATCGTGTAATAGGTGGAGATAGAAATGTCTTACTCTACTTTAGATTTAGATAGTTATTTCTTTCAGCTCCTTTAGTCATTGAAGAGGCAGAGATTAGCATCACAAAACAGACATCACAAATTAAGCAACGGGACTCTTCCCTAATGTTACTTTTAAGTACAAAGAAGAATTGTTCTTCAATTTCTATTACTGATCCTAATAAGACCTCGGAGCCAAATCTCATGGAGGCAGGTTCTATATGGGTTCTAATTAAGTTTCCCTTCTTCCAAGATAGATCGGCAAATCATGTTTAGTAATGTCGTAGAAACTCATGAAAGTGAATTTAGTGTAACCATAGAGGAGCTAGGTTGGTGAGAGCCTTACTTTGAATGTAGCTAGCATTCTTGCTTCGATATGCTTGCTTCAGTTAAAGACTGTTTCTTAGGTTCCTCTAGTTGATTGATTTTATTTCTTTAGTTCTATATTTGTTGCTCTGATTTTTTAGGGCCTTTGGTTCTCTTTAAGTTGTATTCTCCCGCACACGGCTACTGTTGCCGGCCAAAATAAAATGGATAACACTAATTATATTATATCTTGAGAAATCAAGTTACGTTTTTTATGGGCGACTTCAATATGCTTTTCAACATCAATAATGATGCATGTGAAGAAGCGGTCACATAAAATTTGCAGGGGTGTGTAAAGAATTAAACCAATGGTGCCAGATTATATAATGTTGATCAGACTCGATTCCATGAGGTCGTAGGAAAAAACGAGGAAGAATGAAAATCATAATTGCAGCAGCAGAAGCCATAAGTTCATACTAGTAGGGAAAGAACGCAAACGATCAATGAAACATGGCAACACGCTGTTTGTTCTTTTCAGTTCCGAATTTGTTCTTCTACTTGAGGAGAGTCTCGACAATGATTTTGACTTTTAGCGTCTGCAAGTCTTTGTAGGACTGTCCGCAACCTACAAACATCACTGGTGCTCTCGATACATACACCATGGAAAGCGCAGCTCCAACCTAAATTCACCAATAAAACACAAGAATAGAATCATCAGAGAAAACATTAACTAAATCCAAAATCCCTGTATGACTTAGTTTCACTGGATTATGATCTCATTTTACCTTATCATCAATACAATCGAACTTTGTGAGCACAATCCCATCCATCACGGTGGAACTAGGTGTGTTTGAGAGATCTGCCAATTTCTGCAAAAAACAAAGGAAATTATAAAGGTGGGATTTCTTTATCACTGTTCATTTATTTACTAGGAAGGATAAATACAATACATCAATATTTCAGCATCAACCAACCTGATTGAATTTTGATAGTTGATCTACAGCATCGTTCCCAACCAGTGCTTCTCCAACAAACAGAACTAGGTCCTGGCTGTTGAGGGATACAAGCTTCGAGAGGGCCCTCATCAATGGTTCGTTATCCTGGAGATTACATAAAAAGTACATTTCTTTAACTTGGCCACAAAGAACCATATATCAGCTAATATCAGTGAGAAAATAGCGAATTAAGTGACTCTCAGTCTTAAATATACTTCAAGTTCGACTAGTAGACCTGTCTCTTGCCGCAAGTATTATACCATTTGAGGGACAACAGTATCTATATGTATTATATGCTATACATGCAGTGGTTTATGACACATGCAATGAAATTGTAGTTAATTTTGAACCAAAATCTAACATGTATACATTAAAAGCTAACCGTTTACCTGCATACGTCCAGCTGTATCAACAAGCACCACATCTGAACCATTTCGCCTTGCTTCTTGGATTGCTTGCTTTGCCACAATAGCAGGATCCTTTTCGTGGCCTTTCTCAAATATAGGAATCTGAATAAGAAAGAAAGAACATATCAGAATTTGCAACTAAGTCCATTGTTAATCACGAAATGTTCAAAACCAAAAGACTCGAGCAGTTTCATCAACATACCTGGAGCTTACGAGCATGAGTTCGAAGCTGTTCAACTGCTCCAGACCTAAATGTATCGCAAGCAGCCATCATAACACTAATATCGTTCTCTTTAAGCCAGTATGCCATCAAAAATAAATGATAAGCAGAGGATTATTAAAATGGATAGAGCCTGTACGTAGCCAAGTAATTCCTAGAAAGTTATGGCAAAACTATCTCTTAAACGAGTGAACTTCTTCTAAATCTAATGAGCAAAAAGTTTGCAGAATCTTAGCAAGAATGGTAGACTTTCCGACTCCATTTACACCAACAAAAGTGATCACATATGGCCTCCCTTGCTCCTTGGCATCATGTATATCCCTCAATACATCAATAGAGTGTTTGGGAGTTAAAATGCGAACAACTGCGTCTTCCATTGCTGCCTGCAGACACCATTCCATATTATAAATTCTTAGGCTGTTACATGTAAAATATAAAACACACAAGCAAATGGTCCATTATTCAGAATATTGATGCAGTGAAAATATTAACATCACACATACCTGAACTGTTGATGATACGCTAGTGAATGAAGCCAGCTTTTTTCCTACAAGACTAGCCGCTACGGACTCACAAAGCTTCTCAGCTATTTCTTCCGCCTGACAAAACAAATAAGTGGCATAAGCAGGTTTCATAACCATGTGAAATCCAACAGAATTGGAAAGACAAACATACCACATTCTTGGTCAGGAGCCTATCTTTAATGGCTTTAAGTGCTGGTTGAAGGTCTGACTTCTCTAAATTTGCTTTTCCTGCGACACTGAAATCACAAGATGCTTCAGTAAGAATGATATATAAAATAAAACATAGAGAGACTTTATTAAAACTTCGTTAATCGAAGGAAATCACGTGATAAAATTGGACTGAGACTGAGTTTCACTGAGCAAGAAGATAATGGTGAAAGATATTAAAGTAACATGCATGTCACAAATAGAAATAAAAAATCCAAGAAATTTCAGCCATGGTATGTTTTTTTTTTAAGGTGTTTCTCTAGTATCAACCAATCGCACAAGGAACATAAGAAAAGAAAAAAAAAATACAGGCGAGAAGGAATAATGACCTCTGGAAAATTGACGAAAACCATGCTTCCATTTTTTCATTGAGCTTGGGGTCATTGCCAGCTACCTCATCTTGCTTTTCATCCATCATACTTTTACCATGATTCTCTACCACAACTTCCTTTTTCTCAATCCCTCTCTTATCAACAGGAACCGAATAATTCAGCTCAGCCTCTGTTGGTGAATTCTTTGTTACCATTTTCTTTGGCTTCGCCTTTGGAGGAAGAGGAACCTCTGTTACATCATTATTATTCCTTGTAACAATGGGAAAGAACGACGTTGAAAGACCACAGAAGTTTAAAGGAAAGGATTTCAAGAGATGGAAATCCAAGATGCTATTTTATCTAAGCCATCATGAACTGGATTATGTACTTGTTCCACATGATGAATTGATGAATGCTGAAGGTTTAACTGAGGAGGCGATCGAGTATAACAAGAGGTGTAATTTTCTGGCGAAAAATCATATCATGAATGGTTTGGAAGATGCGATGTATGATTTTTGCAATGCTAAAGAAAATTTCAGTGCTTATGATTTGTGGACTGCGTTAGAAGCAAAGTATCAAGCGGAGACTGCAGGGAGCAAGAAATTTTTGGTGGCGAAGTTTATGGATTTCAAGATGACGAATGATAAGCCTGTTGTTGATCAAATCCTCGAATTTCAACAGATCATTAATGAGATTATTGCTGAAGTATGGTAATTGATGAGACGTTTCAAGTATCTGCGGTAATTGAGAAGTTACCATCTTCTTGGTCTGAGTACAAAAAAACCTATGACATGAAACTGGCGAGATCAACATGGTTGAATAAGGAAAGAAATTTCAAGTGGAAGAGATGTTGTGCACCAAGGACAATAATGTGTTTTCTGAAAGGGACATGAGTAACAAAGCTCATATGACTTAACACAGATCTTCCAAAGCTGGAAAATGTGAAAGTAACAATCGTAACTCTGAGTGTGGTCCTCCCAAGAAAGGTATGTTTCGAAAATCAGAGTCTAGCATTACTAAAATTAAGGGTGCTTGTTATGCGTGTGGAGTTACTGGCCATATGGCAGTTCACTGTAGACATCGTAAGGACAAGAAGGATAATGCTAACTTGGTTGAAAAGAACAAGGACGAGTTTTCTGCTGTAGTGTCCGAAGTTAATTTGGTGACCAATGTGATGGACTGGTGGGTAGACTCTGGAGCTACCAAGCATGTTTGTGGGAACAGAGACCTGTTCACCTCCTACCAGAGGGTAGGGGAAATCGAGAAACTCTATATGGGAAACTCATCTGCGTCAGAGGTTGCAGGAAAAGGAAAGGTCGGTCTGAATCTCACATCTGGCAAGACTCTCACATTGAATGAAGATCTTCATGTTCCAGACATCTGCAAAAATCTTGCTTCTTGTTATGTTTTAGATGATAAGGGTTTTAAAGTTTCAATTGAGTCTGGAAAACTCATAGTAACTAAGGGCAATGATTATGTGAGTAAGGGTTATAAGACTGGGGGTCTTTATAAACTTAATGTAACCTGTCCTGAAGTGAAATTGAATGATTCTTCTGCTTACATGTGTGTGTCATCGAATATTTGGCATGGTAGACTTGGTCATGTAAATTACAAACCAATGCATAAACTGGATAGCGTAGGCTTCATACCCAAATTCACTTTAGATAAAAGTCATAAGTGTGAGATTTGCGTAGAATCTAAGCATGCTAAGAAAACATTCAGTAAGAATGTCTAGAGAAACACTAAAACCTTAGAGTTAATCCATTCAGACCTAGTTGACATGAAGTCAGTTCAAACTAGAGGTGGTAAGAAATGGTTTGTCACTTTTATAGATGATTGTACGAGGTACTGTCATGTTTATTTGCTTAGAGGGAAGGACGATGCCTTAGAAGCCTTTAAGATATATAAAGGTGAAGTTGAAAACTAATTGAATGCTACCATTAAAACTTTTAGGTCTGACCGTGGTGGTGAATATGAAATTCATGTTGGAAATTTCTGTGAAGAACATGGCATAATACATGAAACTACAACCCCTTATTCACCTCAATCCAATGGTGTAGCTGAACGTAAGAACCGTACCCTTAAGGATATGATGAATACCATGTTGATTAGTTCAGGATTACCTTCGAACTTGTGGGGGGGTGGGGTGTGAGGGGTGGGGTGGGGGGTGGGGGGGCTATCCTCTCAGCCAATTACATCCTGAAAAGAGTACTCTTTAAAGGATCAGATAAAACTCCATATGAGTTATGGAAAGGTAGACAAC
The DNA here is from genome assembly GCF_003573695.1 of Papaver somniferum. NCBI lineage: Eukaryota > Viridiplantae > Streptophyta > Magnoliopsida > Ranunculales > Papaveraceae > Papaver > Papaver somniferum. Next base: position 59,033,061 of record NC_039359.1, read on the forward strand.
CATTATATGCTTACTTCAAAGTGTGGGGGTGCTTGGCAAAGGTGTCCATCCCTCCTCCTAAGACAACTAATATAGGACCCAAAACCGTTGATTGTGTTTTTATAGGGTATCCTGAGCATTCTAGTGCTCATAGGTTTATGGTTGTGAGTTCTGAAATTTCTGACATAGGGTTGAATACTATCATGGAGTCTAGGGATGCTGAGGTCTTTGAGAATGCATTTCCTATGAAACGTGATTCTCAAATGAGATATTTAGATGATCCCCTAGAATTTCCGTCAACCAATCAGTCATTACCTTTAGAGGAAGATGAACCAGAAATAGAACCTAGAAGAGGTAAAAGGGTTAAAACTAATAAAACCTATCCTGGTTGCATTACATACCTAACCGAGTCTGATCCTCAGACTTATAAAGAAGCCATGACTTGTCCTGAAGCTCCATGGTGGAAAGAAGCTTCAATTAGTGAAATGGATTTCATTCGAGAAAACGATACTTTTGAACTTGTAGATTTACCTCCAGGGTCTAAGGCCATAGTTTGTAAATGGATTTTCAAGAGAAAACGTAATATAAATGGAACTATTGAAAAATACAAGGCTAGGCTGGTAGCGAAAGGCTATAAACAGATAGAAGGTATAGATTTCTTAGCTCCATTAGGATGTTAATTGCTATAGCTTCTGTCCATAACCTAGAGATACATCAGATGGATGTAAAGAAACCGTTTTTGAATGGTGATTTAGATGAAGAAATATATATGGAACAACCCAAAGGATTTGTAGTTAAAGGTTGTGAAAAGAAAGTTTGTAAACTGAAGAAATCTTTGTATGGATTGAAACAAGCACCTAAACAGTGGCATGAGAAATTTGATCATGTGATGATTTCTAGTGGTTTTAGAATTAATGAATCTGATAAGTGTGTTTATACTAAACTTGTCAAGGATGCCTGTATGATTGTATGCTTGTATGTTCATGATATGCTTATACTAGATACAAACATGGATGTTATTAATACCACTAAGAAACTGTTGAATGAGAACTTTGACATGAAATACTTAGGCCCCGCTGAGTCAGGCTTATTATGTTGAATCCAGACTTAAGAAATATAATCAGTTTGACTGTAAACCTGTTTGCACTCCATATGATTCTTCTTGCAAACTCATGAATAATAAGGGCGTAGGTGTTAACCAACTTGAATACTCGAGAGTCACAGGAAGCCTGATGTATTTGATGAATTGTACGAGACCATACATTCTTATGATGTAAGTAGGTTAAGCAGGTATACTTGTAATCCAGGGAAGAAACGTTGGGATGCACTTATTAGAGTGCTAAAGTACTTGAAGTACACAATGACCTTTTGTTTGAATTACAAAGGGTATCCGGCCGTTCTTGAGGGATTTTTCGATGCAAACTGGATAGCAGACTCAGAGGAGTCTAAGTCTACGAGTGGATATGTATTCACTCTAGCAGGCGCGTCTGTATCTTGGAAGAGTTCCAAACAGACATGTATAGCTCGCTCAACTATGGAGTCATAGTTTATTGCGTTAGATAAAGCAGGAGAGTAGGCCGAATGGTTAAGAAACTTTTTAGAAAATATTCCTCTCTGGCATAGGCATGTGCTAGATATATCGATACATTGTGACAGAAAATCTGCAATAGGTAGAGCTAAGAATAGCTTATATAATGGAAAGTCTATACATATGCGTAGAAGACATGATTCTTTGAAATTACTAATCTCAACAAGCGTTATTTCCATAGATTGGACAAGGTCTAAGGAGAATATCACGGACCCTTTGACGAAAGGTTTGTCCAAGGAGATAGTTAGTAAAGCATCGAAGGGGATGGGGCTTAGGATCAAATAATTAAACTTGGCATGAAGGATACTCAACCTTGATGACTGGAGATCCCAAGATCAAGGTTTTGAATGAGACAACTAATTTGTGGTGGGTAAAGGTAAATACTATCAGAGAATTTCATTCTCTGTCCCTTCCCTATGGTGTTGATGTGATAGTGTGACTACATGTGGAGGATGACTTTTAATTAAGTCTTAATGAGTTCTATAGATTCAATTTAAGATTGAAGTGGGGTGTAGAAGTAAACACTCTTGATGTAACTCACCTATCTGAATGAGGAAGTGGGTCGCTTCCTATGAGAATGGAGCCGATTCTCTAGAGCATTCTGAGAAACAGGATTTGTCCAGGGCCAAAATGGACAAAACGGCACGAACGTAGCAACACTTGGAGGATATCATTCGTGGATGTTATTAGAATTACACTAAACACTAGAAGTTCAATACATCGCGTTCACTGTATAGCTAGTAGTTCCGGTAACTTCTCATTAAGCAAGGTTCAAGACCTCATGGACACCTTTACCTAAATGGTATTTTCCGTACTCTGATTTTTCGTTATTTACCGAGATTTCATTCATGTGGGGGATTGTTGGAGAAAATGAGTTATTTAATAAATGTATTTTTGGTCTTGGTATGGTTTGATCTCATGACCTAAGGGTCTAAGGATACTCACTCATTTTTGAGTGAATGAAATGGAACTTTTAGTCCCACATTGTGGAAAACTAAAGAGGTGCTCCACTATATAACCATGTTCTCATGGATATGTTGTAAAAAAAGGGGGTGGAGAAAAATACATGTTTCGACCCATGCCAATGCGTGTATACCATGCACCAAGTTCCTCTTCTACTCGTATTTATTTTTGGCGAATTTTTCTTTAGGAAATTAATTCAAAAAATATTTTCTTAAGAGTTTTATTTGTGAGAAATTCCTTTTACGAGTTTTACTTGTTTTTGAAGAAAACCAAAACCTAACTTGATTTGCAAGTATCTCATCCTATAAATATGACCCGAAATTCTGTTTTAAAAACACACAAGCAGCGACTATCACTAAGTCTACTTTTCTTTTTCTTCTTCTTGTTTTTTGTGCAGCGTTTTACTTCCATCCCTGTTGCTGAGTTCAAGAGTGGGTAACTTGCGTTGTGCTAACTCAAGTTATATCGGGAAGTCTTATCATGGACACATCTTCGCACGTTGGGGTTTAGTATTACTTCAGAGTATACCCGAACTAATGTGTTAAGGACAACTTGTTGAACCTGTGATTCTGCCCTCATCAATTTGTTCGTGATAGAGTTGTTTGATACGGTTCTTTATATTCATTATTTGATACATCTGAAGTTTCTTCTATTGTTGCAAAAAAAATCTTAACACATTATTATTCCTTGTAACAATGGGAAAGAACGACGTTGAAAGACCACAGAAGTTTAACGGAAAGGATTTCAAGAGATGGCAATCCAAGATGCTATTTTATCTAAGCCATCATGAACTGGATTATGTACTTGTTCCACATGATGAATTGATGAATGCTGAAGGTTTAACTGAGGAGGAGATCGAGTATAACAAGAGGTGTAATTTTCTGGTGAGAAATCATATCATGAATGGTTTGGAAGATGCGATGTATGATTTTTACAATGCTAAAGAAAATTTCAGTGCTTATGATTTGTGGACTGCGTTAGAAGCAAAGTATCAAGCGGAGACTGCAGGGAGCAAGAAATTTCTGGTGGCGAGGTTTATGGACTTTAAGATGACGAATGATAAGCCTGTTGTTAATCAAATCCTCGAATTTTAACAGATCATTAATGAGATTCTTGTTGAAGGTATGGTCATTGATGAGTACAAGAAAAAGCTAAGACATGAAACTGGCGAGATCAACATGGTTGAATAAGGAAAGAAAATTCAAGTGGAAGAGATGTTGTGCACCAAGGAAAATAATGTGCCTTCTGCAAGGGACATGAGTAACAAAGCTCATATGACTGAACACAGATCTTCCAAAGCTGGAAAAGGTGAGAGTAGCAATCAAAACTCTAAGCGTGGTCCTCCCAAGAAAGGTATGTTTCGAAAACCAGAGTCTAGCATCACTAAAATTAAGGGTGCTTGTTATGCATGTGGAGTTACTGGCCATATGGCAGTTCACTGTAGACATCGTAAGGACATGAAGGATAATGCTAACTTGGTTGAAAAGAACCAGGACGAGTTTTCTGCTGTAGTGTCCGAAGTTAATTTGGTGACCAATGTGATGGACTGGTGGGTAGACTCTGGAGCTACCAAGAATGTTTGTGGGAACAGAGACCTGTTCACCTCCTACCATAGGGTAGGGGAAATCGAGAAACTATATATGGGTAACTCATCTGCGTCAGAGGTTGCAGGAAAAGGAAAGGTCGGTCTGAATCTCATATCTGGCAAGACTCTCACATTGAATGAAGTTCTTCATGTTCCAGACATCTGCAAAAATCTTGTTTCTTGTTATGTTTTAGATGATAAGGGTTTTAAAGTTTCAATTGAGTCTGGAAAACTTATAGTAACTAAGGGCAATGATTATGTGAGTAAGGGTTATAAGACTGGGGGTCTTTATAAACTTAATGTAACCTGTCCTGAAGTGAAATTGAATGATTCTTCTGCTTACATGTGTGTTTCATCGAATGTTTGGCATGGTAGACTTGGTCATGTAAATTACAAACCAATGCATAAACTGGATAGCGTAGGCTGCATACCCAAATTCACTTTAGATAAAAGTCATAAGTGTGAGATTTGCGTAGAATCTAAGCATGCTAAGAAATCATTCAGTAAGAATGTCCAGAGAAACACTAAAACCTTAGAGTTAATCCATTCAGACCTAGTTGACATGAAGTCAGTTCAAACTAGAGGTGGTAAGAAATGGTTTGTCACTTTTATAGATGATTGTACGAGGTACTGTCATGTTTATTTGCTTAGAGGGAAGGACGATGCCTTAGAAGCCTTTAAGATATATAAAGGTGAAGTTGAAAACTAATTGAATGCTACCATTAAAACTTTTAGGTCTGACCGTGGTGGTGAATATGAAATTCATGTTGGAAATTTCTGTGAAGAACATGGCATAATACATGAAACTACAACCCCTTATTCACCTCAATCCAATGGTGTAGCTGAACGTAAGAACCGTACCTTAAGGATATGATGAATACCATGTTGATTAGTTCAGGATTACCTTCGAACTTTTGAGGGGATTCTATCCTGTCAGCCAATTACATCCTGAACAGAGTACCCTTTAAAGGATCAGATAAAACTCCATATGAGTTATGGAAAGGTAGACAACCATTTTATGCTTACTTCAAAGTATGGGGGTGCTTGGCAAAGATGTCCATCCCTCCTCCTAAGACAACTAAGATAGGACCCAAAACCGTTGATTGTGTTTTTATAGGGTATCCTGAGCATTCTAGTGCTCATAGGTTTATGGTTGTGAAATCTGAAATTTCTGACATAGGGTTGAATACTATCATGGAGTCTGGGTATGCTGAGTTCTTTGAGAATGTATTTCCTATGAAACGTGATTCTCGAAAGAGATGTTTAGATGATCCCCTAGAATTTCCGTCAACCAGTCAGTCATTACCTTTAGAGGAATATGAACCAGAAATAGAACCTAGAAGAGGTAAAAGGGTTAAAACTAAGAAAACCTATCCTGGTTGCATTACATACCTAGCCGAGTCTGATCCTCAGACTTATAAAGAAGACATGACTTGTCCTGAAGCTCCGTGGTGGAAAGAAGCTTCAATTAATGAAATGGATTTCATTCGAGAAAACGATACTTTTGAACTTGTAGATTTACCTCCAGGGTCTAAGGCCATAGGTTGTAAATGGATTTTCAAGAGAAAACGTAATATAAATGGAATTATTGAAAAATACAAGGCTAGATTGGTAGCGAAAGACTATAAACAGATAGAAGGTATAGATTTCTTTGATACATATTCACCAGTGAGTAGAATTAGCTCCATTAGGATGTTAATTGCTATAGCTTCTGTTCATAACCTAGAGATACATCAGATGGATGTAAAGACAACGTTTTTGAATGGTTATTTAGATGAAGAAATATATATGGAACAACCCGAAGGATTTGTAGTTAAAGGTTGTGGAAAGAAAGTTTGTAAACTGAAGAAATCTTTGTATGGATTGAAACAAGTACCTAAACAGTGGCATGAGAAATTTGATCATGTGATGATTTCTAGTGGTTTTAGAATTAATGAATCTGATAAGTGTGTTTATACCAAACTTGTCTAGGATGCATGTATGATTGTATGCTTGTATGTTGATGATATGCTTATACTAGGTACAAACATGGATGTTATTAATACCACTAAGAAACTGTTGAATGAGAACTTTGACATGAAAGACTTAGGCCCCGCTGATGTCATATTAGGGATGAAGATTAGAAAAACTTCTAATGGCTATAGTCTGAGTCAGTCTTATTATGTTGAATCCAGACTTAAGAAATATAATCAGTTTGACTGTAAACCTGTTTGCACTCCATATAATTCTTCTTGCAAACTCATGAAGAATAAGGGTGTAGGTGTTAACCAACTTGAGTACTCGAGAGTCATAGGAATCCTGATGTATTTGATGAATTGTACGAGACCATACATTGCTTATGTTATGAGTAGGTTAAGCAGGTATACTTGTAATCCAGGGCAGAAACATTGGGATGCACTAATTAGAGTGCTAAAGTACTTGAAGTACACAATGTCCTTTTGTTTGAATTACAAAGGGTGTCCGGCCGTTCTTGAGTGATTTTGCGATGCAAACTGGATAGAAGACTCAGAGGAGTCTAAGTCTACGAGTGGATATGTACTCACTCTAGCAGGTGCGTCTGTATCTTGGAAGAGTTCCAAACAGACATGTATAGCTCGCTCAACTATGGAGTCGGAGTTTATTGCGTTAGATAAAGCAGGAGAGGAGGACGAAAGGGTAAGAAACTTTTTAGAAGATATTCCTCTCTGGCATAGGCCTATGCCAGCTATATCGATACATTGTGAAAGCAAATCTGCAATATGTAGGGCTAAGAATAGCTTCTACAATGGAAAGTTTATACATATGCGTAGAAAACATGATTCTTTGAAATTACTAATCTCAACAGGCGTTATTTCCATAGATTGGAACGAAATATCAGGTCTTAGGTTTTTCTTGTACTCAGACCAAGAAGATGGTAACTTCTCAATTACCGCAGATACTTGAAACGTCTCATCAATGACCATACCTTCAACAAGAATCTCATTAATGATCTGTTGAAATTCGAGGAATTGATCAATAACAGGTTTATCATTCGTCATCTTGAAGTCCATCAAATTCGCCACCAGAAATTTCTTTCTCCCTACAGTCTCCGCTTGATAATTTGCTTCTAACGCAGTCCACAAATCATAAGCACTGAAATTTTGTTTAGCATTGTAAAAATCATACATCGCATCTTCCAAACTATTCATGATATGATTTTTCGCCAGAAAATTACACCTCTTGTTATACTCGATCGCCTCCTCAGTTAAACCTTCAGCATTCATCAATTCATCATGTGGAACAAGTACATAATCCAGTTCATGATGGCTTAGATAAAAAAGCATCTTGGATTGCCATCTCTTGAAATCCTTTCCGTTAAACTTCTGTGGTCTTTCAACGTCGTTCTTTCCCATTGTTACAAGGAATAATAATGATGTAACAGAGGTTCCACTTCCTCCAAAGGCGAAGCCAAAGAAAATGGTAACAAAGAATTCACCAACAGAGGCTGAGCTGAATTATTCGGTTCCTGTTGATAAGAGAGGGATTGAGAACAAGGAAGTTGTGGTAGAGAATCATGGTAAAAGTATGATGGATGAGAAGCAAGATGAGGTAGCTGGCAATGACCCCAAGCTCAATGAAAAAATGGAAGCATGGTTTTCGTCAATTTTCCAGAGGTCATTATTCCTTCTCGCCTGTATTTTTTTTTTCTTTTCTTATGTTCCTTGTGCTATTGGTTGATACTAGATAACACCTTAAAAAAAAACATACCATGGCTGAAATTTCTTGGATTTTTTATTTCTATTTGTGACATGCATGTTACTTTAATATCTTTCACCATTATCTTCTTGCTCAGTGAAACTCAGTCTCAGTCCAATTTTATCACGTGATTTCCTTCGATTAACGAAGTTTTAATAAAGTCTCTCTATGTTTTATTTTATATATCATTCTTACTGAAGCATCTTGTGATTTCAGTGTCGCAGGAAAAGCAAATTTAGAGAAGTCAGACCTTCAACCAGCACTTAAAGCCATTAAAGATAGGCTCCTGACCAAGAATGTGGTATGTTTGTCTTTCCAATTCTGTTGGATTTCACATGGTTATGAAACCTGCTTATGCCACTTATTTGTTTTGTCAGGCGGAAGAAATAGCTGAGAAGCTTTGTGAGTCCGTAGCGGCTAGTCTTGTAGGAAAAAAGCTGGCTTCATTCACTAGCGTATCATCAACAGTTCAGGTATGTGTGATGTTAATATTTTCACTGCATCAATATTCTGAATAATGGACCATTTGCTTGTGTGTTTTATATTTTACATGTAACAGCCTAAGAATTTATAATATGGAATGGTGTCTGCAGGCAGCAATGGAAGACGCAGTTGTTCGCATTTTAACTCCCAAACACTCTATTGATGTATTGAGGGATATACATGATGCCAAGGAGCAAGGGAGGCCATATGTGATCACTTTTGTTGGTGTAAATGGAGTCGGAAAGTCTACCATTCTTGCTAAGATTCTGCAAACTTTTTGCTCATTAGATTTAGAAGAAGTTCACTCGTTTAAGAGATAGTTTTGCCATAACTTTCTAGGAATTACTTGGCTACGTACAGGCTCTATCCATTTTAATAATCCTCTGCTTATCATTTATTTTTGATGGCATACTGGCTTAAAGAGAACGATATTAGTGTTATGATGGCTGCTTGCGATACATTTAGGTCTGGAGCAGTTGAACAGCTTCGAACTCATGCTCGTAAGCTCCAGGTATGTTGATGAAACTGCTCGAGTCTTTTGGTTTTGAACATTTCGTGATTAACAATGGACTTAGTTGCAAATTCTGATATGTTCTTTCTTTCTTATTCAGATTCCTATATTTGAGAAAGGCCACGAAAAGGATCCTGCTATTGTGGCAAAGCAAGCAATCCAAGAAGCAAGGCGAAATGGTTCAGATGTGGTGCTTGTTGATACAGCTGGACGTATGCAGGTAAACGGTTAGCTTTTAATGTATACATGTTAGATTTTGGTTCAAAATTAACTACAATTTCATTGCATGTGTCATAAACCACTGCATGTATAGCATATAATACATATAGATACTGTTGTCCCTCAAATGGTATAATACTTGCGGCAAGAGACAGGTCTACTAGTCGAACTTGAAGTATATTTAAGACTGAGAGTCACTTAACTCGCTATTTTCTCACTGATATTAGCTGATATATGGTTCTTTGTGGCCAAGTTAAAGAAATGTACTTTTTATGTAGTCTCCAGGATAACGAACCATTGATGAGGGCCCTCTCGAAGCTTGTATCCCTCAACAGCCAGGACCTAGTTCTGTTTGTTGGAGAAGCACTGGTTGGGAACGATGCTGTAGATCAACTATCAAAATTCAATCAGGTTGGTTGATGCTGAAATATTGATGTATTGTATTTATCCTTCCTAGTAAATAAATGAACAGTGATAAAGAAATCCCACCTTTATAATTTCCTTTGTTTTTTGCAAAATTGGCAGATCTCTCAAACACACCTAGTTCCACCGTGATGGATGGGATTGTGCTCACAAAGTTCGATTGTATTGATGATAAGGTAAAATGAGATCATAATCCAGTAAAACTAAGTCATACAGGGATTTTGGATTTAGTTAATTTTCTCTGATGATTCTATTCTTGTGTTTTATTGGTGAATTTAGGTTGGAGCTGCGCTTTCCATGGTGTATGTATCGAGAGCACCAGTGATGTTTGTAGGTTGCGGACAGTCCTACAAAGACTTGCAGACGCTAAAAGTCAAAATCATTGTCGAGACTCTCCTCAAGTAGAAGAACAAATTCGGAACTGAAAAGAACAAATAGCGTGTTGCCATGTTTCATTGATCGTTTGCGTTCTTTCCCTACTAGTATGAACTTATGGCTTCTGCTGCTGCAATTATGATTTTCATTCTTCCTCGTTTTTTCCTACGACCTCATGGAATCGAGTCTGATCAACATTATAATCTGGCACCATTGGTTTAATTCTTTACACACCCCTGCAAATTTATGTGACCGCTTCTTCACATGCATCATTATTGATGTTGAAAAGCATTTGAAGTCGCCCATAAAAAACGTAACTTGATTTCTCAAGATATATATAATTAGTGTTATCCATTTTATTTTGGCCGGCAACAGTAGCCGTGCGCGGGAGAATACAACTTAAAGAGAACCAAAGGCCCTAAAAAATCAGAGCAACAAATATAGAACTAAAGAAATAAAATCAATCAACTAGAGGAACCTAAGAAACAGTCTTTAACTGAAGCAAGCATATCGAAGCAAGAATGCTAGCTACATTCAAAGTAAGGCTCTCACCAACCTAGCTCCTCTATGGTTACACTAAATTCACTTTCATGAGTTTCTACGACATTACTAAACATGATTTGCCGATCTATCTTGGAAGAAGGGAAACTTAATTAGAACCCATATAGAACCTGCCTCCATGAGATTTGGCTCCGAGGTCTTATTAGGATCAGTAATAGAAATTGAAGAACAATTCTTCTTTGTACTTAAAAGTAACATTAGGGAAGAGTCCCGTTGCTTAATTTGTGATGTCTGTTTTGTGATGCTAATCTCTGCCTCTTCAATGACTAAAGGAGCTGAAAGAAATAACTATCTAAATCTAAAGTAGAGTAAGACATTTCTATCTCCACCTATTACACGATGTATCATACTAGGTGGCTCAGACGACCGAAGAACCTCATTTAGCTAGGATTTATTGCCCTCTCTGTGGATATGAAAATAAAATAAAAATGAAACTAATCATAATACTTGAGAAGTTTAAGGCAATCCTCCAAGAAGTTAGAGACTTGTTAGATAACTCTAAGAGTGATACATACTCTTCCTTTGGTGTTTGATAGTTTGTTGAGCGGAAAATTGTTTGAATGAATATCGTAGTCCCTAACAATATTAATTAGTATGGTTTAATAACATTGAGCACAGCCAAAAAGCAATATTACCTCAATTTTTTAAATAAAGAATCCGGTATCGAAAAAGAAACTAGTAATACGACTACCTCCTATTGGGATAACTTCATACACTGACAGCGTAATACCAAGGGAAATTCTCAATTACAATGAGTTGCAGGCTTCCTTATTGCAAAACAAGGACTAAATAACAAAACCATAAAATATTTTTATAATGTGTTGTGAAGATCTGTGAAGTAAATAACTTTTATAGATACTTACCTCGACTTCTTGCACGAATCGTTTATAACTTTCTATTCCAAACATCTTTTCTTTTGTTAACTCTTCTATTCCCATCTCTAAATATATGATTGGGGCATTGAGATGAATGGGAAACCTCATTCTTTACAATACTGCTTTGAGTTTTTTGAGTTGGCAAACCCAATAATTCATTGACACGTAAGACCCTTCCAGTTTGTGCAAGTTCGATTTCATCAAGCCCCTTGCAGAAGGGAACAAGTCCCCTTTGTTGAATAGCCGAGGGCTTCTCAAGACCTTCAAAAAAGAAAAACTAAAAAGCATTGAGTTGAGATAGCACAAATGACGTGTACACAACACTATGTACTGAGTGAATTCCATGCCTAATTAATATGATCCAATAAAATTAGTCATGCAGCTCGGACGAGCAACATAATTATTAGATTTTACTAGATATTTAAGAAGTGAGCACCTAAGTTTATTTCAGATTGATACATGGTTTCGACTATATGCAGTGCTACAACTGCTCATTCCGAGTCCTTTATCTGACAAACCAGAATAGGAAATAAAAACTGAGGGATTTACCGTATGAAGTAAAGGAAAAGAAATCTTGTCCTTCTTCAGCTTCAAGTCTGTGCACATCCAATTCATAAATCAAGGAAGGTATTAAATCCCATATATATGTATATATATATATGACAAATGGTGCTCAAAAGATGATACCCAATATGGTACGAGGCGCTAAGTTCCTAACTTTGCACTATTACAAATGATTAATATATATTAGCAGACGCATGGAATGGAAAACTTACATTTCGGACAATTTCGAGTCGTTGTGACGAGCATCGAATCGAGTTGAGCCTCCGTCAGTTTGACGTCTGTGCACACCCCAATTTACAAAATCAAGAACGATTTTATTGTCCATCTGACAAATAATGCTCAAAAGATCAAAAGATGGGGCGCTAAAGTTAGTGACAAATGGAGTTGAGGAAAAAAGAACTTACATCTTTGCCATCATGTAATCATAGTCACTGAATTTAGAGCCAAGGATAGCTTCCCAAGTTGTGCATACATGTTTGGCTTGTATCGCTACCTCGACAGATAATCGAAAAAGTATGTCTTCTAAGACATCAACGATAAGATTCTCCATGTCGCTGTTCCTAATTAACCTATTGAAGCTAAGTATATTCACTCCCAATTTTCTGTTTTCCTGAAGAGATCTTTCAAATCTTATAAAGACCTAAATATTGCAAAATCAGCTAAATCCAGCAGGTTTTAATTACGAATCGGCCGATCCATCCAAAATATCCATCGGGGAAAAAAAATCCAGGGGAGACCTCAACCTTTGGGGTAAAGTGAACGGTACCTCAACATTGTGTTAGGGTTTCTTTTAGGTTTTGCAAATGGGTTTAGTTCTCAAACGATTCTGCGTCGGGGTGTGAGTTATTTGGGGGCCTTTTAGTGTATGGGACATATAAATTCTTGGTAGGGTTGTTTCAGTAGCGGTGTCTGGAATATGGACTCTATAGACATGCAAATTGTTTGGGGACAAAGGCTTTTCACAGCTAGTGTAATTAACTTTGAAACATATTTTGAGGCATACTCAAATTTTTCGAGGCATACTCAAAGTTCGGCTGATAATCTATGTTTTTGTCTAGGTTCGGCTGATAATTCAAGGTTCGGCTGATAACTTTTCAGTCGAACGTAGACAGATGTATGCCTCAAAACAGGTTTCTTAACTTTTACGGTCTTGGGTTTTTTTTTCTTAAATATTTTTGTATTTTATATTCTTCCTTCTTAGAATATACTCTCTGTTCCACTGTTAAAAAACTAAATTCATTTACACAAAATTGGTTAAAAAGACCAAAATCAATAATTCCTGGGTGAAATGGACAGTTAGATTTTGATACTGTTTAAATGGACAAAAATGTAAAAATAGGCAGGATGTAACCAGTTTCATCGTGCCCATTTTCAAATATTTTTTCTTATTTTTAATTTACACAGGATGTATCAAGTTTCATCCTTACTATTTTTAATTTAAGTTTCATCCTTACTATTTTTTTTTGGCCATTCACCGAAACTATTTTTTACTCGTCCATTTGAACCGTGATTTAAATATATTTGGACAAATGACCCATTTTCCGATTCATTTAATAGTGGGATGGAGCAAGGTAGTCAATTTAGGATTTCGGATTGTCTCGGTCGACACCGAGATACTGGTACAACTTCGTCTCGGGGAAATTCTGTTTTAAAATTTCGGTAAAATCTCGGTTTCATATTTTATATCCTCGTATCGATAATCACTTAAAAGAAACATAGTATTAGTAAATCTGGTTGTTCACCTTTCTCATCATCAACACCAAATAATAATTTTAGCTCAAGAAATTCAAACACAACAACAAGCAATAATACTAGTGTTGGAAACAAAGCACTATAATCAAATTACACAAAGAAACCGCTGAGTCGCGTACTAGGTCGCTATCTTTAAGGTGTTTCGCGACTCTGCCTCTTGATTGTGCTAGCAGTCAGTTTTTTGTCGAAACCCTATGGGATAAAACAGCTTATCTCTTTCGATTTCTCTGCACTGAGAAATCGAATCAATAATAACTCTTTCAACAACACTTGCTCAGAAAAACTTGACGAAATAAAAATAACGTTCTATATCTTTTTTTTCCAGAAACCAGTTTTTTTTTTTTTATAATCAAAAAGAATCAATGGAATTAATGGAAAATTAATTTTCGATTAAATGCCAATTAAATTTCTTTGTAACAGCAAAAAAACGGCCGTATTAAAATTTCAACATTAACTGTAATTAATCATGATATAATTATCTTAATACGTTTTGAAAATTTAAGTTAAAAACAGCAAAAAAATTGTTTCTGGATCAACAGACCTCCCAAGACCCCGCTCCCGGACTAATGTAATATAATATATAGTATAAATAGTATATACCCTAGTGAAATTGTGTGGGGTGGGAATTGAACCCGTGCCTATAGTGTGGGAGCTCAAAACAATGCCACCATACTATCTCTCTAACTTTGGCATATTATTACAAAACTATGTTTTTAAATATATACCCCAACAACTAGTGAGTGAATTAATCTTTTTAATTTTTGTACGTGAGATTAGTCCACTCAATTTAAAAAGAAAAAAAAATCCGGCCAAGACAAATCAATTCCGACCGAAAAATTTCCGGCCGAAATTTTCGCAAAAATTTCGTCCGACCAAAATTAACAAAATCGTGTCTTCTTGGACCGAAATCCGGAATTTCGCCGAAATTTCGGCCGAAATGACCGAAATCGACTACATAGGGATGGAGGTGGTATATGAAACTGGTTACATCCTGCCTATTTTTACATTTTTATCCATTTAAACAGTATCAAAATCTAACTGTCCATTTCACCCAGGAATTGTTGATTTTGGTCTTTTTAACCAATTTTATGTTTTCAAAAAGGATTAAAATTTTTGTTAAGTGGTTCGCAGGGATTTTGGCTTAGCAACTCCTCATTAACTTTATACTGATCTCCTTGACGGTATTGCCAGAAGCTAGGCTTGTTTCGCATTTCTTGAGCACGTGAAAGCCAGAACTGTGATTCTCTATCTAAACTTTGTTTTTACCTGATCACAAATGATTTTCTACCGTTGGTTGTATATATAATAGGACTTGGAATAAAACTTATGAAATAGTTTTGTTCTTATCATGATCAAGGCATTTTGTAAAATATGGTCTATGATTTCATACTAATGCATCAATCACTGAATGATATCCATTTATATGCATGTATCTGCACAGTAACAAAAAATGAAAAGGTTTATATTAATTAGGTAGATAGCTAGTCCATTAACCTTGAACATGAAATTCATTAAGTATATCGATATATATACTTGGATTTATTGTAAAAATGTAAAGTAGAACAGATCGACTGTATAGTTGAGAAGATTATTTGCAAGATCTCCCTTCTCTTTTGTATTTTTGTGCTTAATTATTACTAACTTCACGCACATCAAACGGTAACGAGAGATGACGCCCCTTAACATGTATATCTCAACAGATAAGTCCAAAAAGCCTTCTTAATAATTTTCTATTCTTTATATAAAAATAGAATTTTTTTGAACGACGTGATTAATCAGAGTTTCTGGTTGATTTTGGCCCCACTATTTTTATTTTATGACAATTGTAAAAAATTCTGGAAATAAAATTCAAGAACATTTATTTTCCCCCACAATATATTTTATAGACAACCACATTCAATAAAAATTATTTCTGAAAACAGCTAAATCTTAAAAAAGTTATATAAAATTACCAAAAATATATTAAAAAATTAATCATAATATATTTTATTTTAATTTAGTCTAACAAACAAATTAAAATAAAATCACATAAAAATATGCATTATTAATCATGATTTCATCACAAATTAAACTAATCATACAAAAAAGAAATCCAATGTCCATTGTTCAATTACATTTATTCCAATGAAACTAATTTTAATTATAGTTCTAAACTACTCATAATTAAATAAATTCTAATTCTAATTGCAATTTACAATTACAACTCCAAATGAAATTACAAAAACAATTCAACAATGAAGCTAAATCATGGTTGAACCAAATATGATTCAATATCCCAAATTAAAAATAAAAATGTTTAGAGTCGTGTATACATACCAACAATTCGAATTTTCATCCCCTTTGCTAAAACATTTAATTGTTGGTCCTGTAGAATATTAAAGATACAAAATAATTAATAGAAAATCGTGATGATCAATACATGATATCAAACAAAAAGTTTAGAATATAAAAACAAAAGCTTTAGTAGAAAAATGCAATAATAATAATGATTTTCACATTAATTTTATTCATTCCGTAAATACAAACCAAAAAAAATTCCATTATGAGATGTAGAATATGCCAAATACTATCTTTTAGACACAAAAATTACAACAAGTACATGCAAGTATCCAAAAATAGTGGTTATCCGAAGTATAAAATCTACAAAAAAAAAGAAATTGCACATAAGTGCGGAAATAATATCTTTTTTCTTCCGAATATCCTGATTTTATTACTATACTTTTTAATATTGTTTATTCAGAAAAATATTAAAATAACTACACTAATAAAGATACTTTCAACTACGTTTGGCAAAAAAATATACTTCAATAGGTAAATTTGTGGTTTTCTTTTTCTCAAGGGTATAGATGGAAAATATTCATATCTCTTTCCATTTCTTAATCTGCGTGAAAACTCCAAAAATATCATCTAAAGTGGAACGGAGGGAGTACAATAGATGAATATAATCGGGAAAAATGTTGATATTGCTTAATATTATGTTCAAAATAAAAAGGAAATTCCAGATAATTTTAGATATTAATTAATATTGTATCAAAAATAAAATCATTTTATTTTTGGGTCCGGTGTCTCTATATAAAGAAATCAAAAAAACCCAAACTCCATTTTTAGCCAAATCCTTTTGTTTCCACATTGCTTTTTAAAATTTTGTTGTTATTTCTTTTCTTTTTCCTGCGATTTAGGATTTTTTGTGACATTTGTCATTTTGTTTTGTAGGTATCCACGATCATGCACCTGTTGCAGTTGTTCCAAAAGAAGCAACATCAAGGTATACCCCTATTAATTCTTGCAAATATTTTTGTGATATCAAACTAAATACCATATGTTTTGGGCGTAAAACGTGTTTTGCTCTTGCCATTGTTTATTTAGGTTGTTACTTCTTCACATTTTTCTAAATCATCAGGAAATTAAGGTTTTTTGATCAATTTTGTTATAGATCGTGTATATATGATTGTTATTTGTTTATTTTCCCTTTTTATGTATTATAGGTAACTAAATAGATCTTGATTGATGTAAGAAAGATAAAAGTAGCAGTGAAGAAGACTCATCTATTATGGTTGCAAAATTTAGTTTGCCCTTTTATAGTTATATATCTAGCATATACATTATCTGCGTGCGATAATGGCTGGTAATATATACATACATGCATGTTCTTCTCATCTATTATTTTGTTATGTTTAATAATTTTGCGATAATAAAAATATGAAGTCATCCTATTATTTTATTTTCTTTTGCAATTCTTGATGATATTTTCAGCGTGTGGAGGACCAAGGGTATAATTTAAGTTGGATTTCATCTGATGCTAAGTTTTTGTTTGTTAATCGGATCATCTACGACTATTGGCGGTTAGTCGGGTTGTTTTTCCTTTTCCTAGTATATGTTAATTAGTTATTTGCTCAATGTTTTGCATCACCTGTGTTTGTTGGAAATTTAATTAATTATGAAAAAAAATGGAACTATAGTATTGGTTGAGTTTGTAGAGGGGCATGTATTTGAGTTTGTAGAGTGCCGCATTTGCATACTCGTGATTGAGTTTTGGAGGGAGGCAGTGTGCGTGGTGTTTTTGTTCTTCTCTTCCACTCATAAGAAAATCCATAATTTTCTTTTGAAAATAAGAATTTTTAGCTGTATTTTTCTTCTTTACATATAATTAGATTGAAAAACAAAAAGACCACTACAAGCGGTTGCATCTAAATCCCCCCCACCCACCCACAAAAAAAAAGGAAAAGAAAAAGAAGAAAGCTAACTTGCAGGACATGGTATCTCAAGATCAACAAAAACTTGAGACACCACAGCCAAATACAAAAACAAAATGCAAGTCCACAAATTAACACTAGACATGAGAAAAAGGATCACATTAAATTTCCACAATGTTAATCTACTTGTGAATATCTGCAAGATTATTAAAAATATCTTGCCCCTCTTCCTTTGAAGAGAGAACCATTCTCATTGAAGAGAGAGATTCCATCAGGCCTGAAGAAGAAACCTTATAAGAATATTTATGGTTTTTAACGTACTAATTGCAATTACACTTTCAGTTGGTATTAAAAGAAAATACAAAATATATATTGATGATTAAAAGAAAATACTTGATTTGTGGATGTCACACATGAGTCAAGAAATATTCTTTCATGGGTTCTTTTAATCCTACATAGATAAAAATAATACAACATTGAGTAAAAATCACCAGAAAATAAAATTTGCAGAGAGGAAAAAAAATACAAAACAGATGGCTAAAGGATTCTCAACCCCACAAATTAGGAAAGCTGTTTCCTCAACTTTATCAGGAAAAATGAAATTTAGGAAGTTGCATTTTTTGTCTAAGATAGAATCTAATAGATATATAATTTTTGGACGTCTAGAAGATACTCAAAATTGGAAAATAAATACTCAACCAAGATATAACTATACAAAAATAATATTTACTTACTTAGTTATGGAAATAAAATATTACATAAATTAGGTAAACTCGGATTTTTATAGTGAACTTGCCAAATGTAATCAAAAGTACACAATATGGGAAAAAGAACAGCTAGCCAAAAAAAAAAATCTCAAATATATTTAGATATTGATTAGTATTCATTTCAAAACAAAATCCTTTTATTTATGGAAAGTGTATTTATATAAATTATTAGAGCATAAGCCAAGCAGCATCTTCAATGCCGCTTATCACTTCCTATGACGGCTTCGTTTTTTGTTTTTTTATTTTCCAATATGTTATTTTGTTGTTTAATCCGCCATCTGGTAATTTGCAGGTATCCTTGAAACCTTGGCGCTTCAAATGTCATTCTCATGAGATTCCTAATATAATTTCGTGCATGGTACTCTTTCTGTTTTGTGCCGGTTTTCGCTTTACTTTTTTTTGTATTTTCTTTTAGGGTTTTGTCATCTTATTTTTATTTCTGAAGCAATTTTTTTTCCATCTGATGTTTCTTACTATTTTTTTAGCAAGTATCATTCAAAAATGTATTCGATTGCTTCTTTTTTTTCTTTTCTTTTGTCCAGCTGGTGTTGCTTCTTTTTTGCCCGCTGCTGCTTTCGGGTATGTAATCTATTAGAAATATTTTGATTTCTGTTGATTTTTAATCTTTTTGGTTTTTCTCATTCCATTGTACCTTTTTTTTTTGAAATCTATTGCAAATCAATTCAAGAATTTGGCGTTGTTTTGTAGAATGCAAATAGAAGAAAACTTTGCTTCGTTGGTGGCATGGAAAGAATGATTTACAAGATGGATATACCAAAACTATTTTCCATCAACACATTCTTGAAAATATCGGGTCTATAAACCGTATTATTCTCCAAGCGGTGACCTATAGGAATGAGAATCATGACTAGAAGGTTAAAGTGATTTAGGTACTTAATTAGAGATTTGCTTTTATTTTTTCTTAGGATTGAGTTTTGCTTTTATTTTTCTTTGGAGTAGATTTATTTAAATGGGAATATTAGAAATCACAAAGAATTCCAACTTTGTTATGGTTTCCCTTTTTGTAAATGTTATAGTTCTTATAGTTTAGCTCTTATGCTACCATTTTCAGAATAGCTAGAGAATAAATTATTTTACTTGCAACGATATTGTGAAGTAGTTTTTCGTGTAATAGAAGATATTCTCTGTTATTTATTTACTGAATTTCCAAACAATGACGCTTCTCAGAAGTCCTCCCAGCGCATTGACCCTTAATTTATTAGTTTTGTCCAGAATATTTACAAACTGATCATAGGGTAATCAATATTCTCATCATCCTTTACATGGTGTGGGATAAAAGTTAGATCTTTACTGCCGTAAATTTTAAATAGTAAATAAAGTAGTAAATTAATTTCAATAGCTACTTTCTAGATTAGGGTAAAATAAACCACGTGTAAAACGATATCTTTCTTTCCCTAAAAAAACCATGTCTATTTAGAAACCCTAAATAAACACGAAAGATATCTTTAGAATTTAACCAAAAATTAGATAAAACATGGAAACAAAATATGGAGAGAAAAAAAACATTAAAACCGAATTATCTTCTGTACATAAAAACCAAGTGTAAGCGATCTTTAGCAAAAAAAAAACCATAAAGCTAGAAGAGCTTCGTAATATATAAGTACGAGTATCACTACCTACACGCGGTAATCAAAAAGAACAACAAAAATGGTAGAAAACAACAAATTCAACAAAAGAAGAACAGAGAAGACTTGCGGAACAGTATGAAAAGGCGAAGTAAACTTTCGTGTTCAATGCCGAAAATTCATTTATTAAATAACTCATTGTCTCCAAAGATACCCTACATGAATGAAATCTCGGTAAATAACGAAAAATCAGAGTACGGAAAATACCATTTAGGCAAAGGTGTCCATGAGGTCTTGAACCTTGCTTAGTGAGAAGTTACCGGAACTACTAGCTAGACAGTAAACGCGATGTCTTGAACTGCTAGCGTTTGGTGTAACCATGGCATTCATCATATCTTTAAGGATGTAATCGGCTGAGAGTATAGCCTCCCACCACAATTTCGAAGGTAATCCTAAACTAATCAACATGGCATTCATCATATCTTTAAGGGTACGGTTCTTACGTTCAGCTACACCATTGGATTGAGGTGAATAAGGGGATGTAGTTTCATGTATTATGCCATGTTCTTCACAGAAATTTCCAATAGGAATTTCATATTCACCACCACGGTCAGACCTAAAAGTTTTAATGGTAGCATTCAATTGGTTTTCAACTTCACGTTTATATATCTTAAAGGCTTCTAAGGAATTGTCCTTCCCTCTAAGCAAATAAACATGACAGTACCTCGTACAATCATCTATAAAAGTGACAAACCATTACTTACCACCTCTAGTTTGAACTGACTTCATGTCAACTACGTCTGAATGAATCAATTCTAAGGGTTTAGTGTTTCTCTGGACATTCTTCCTGAATGATTTCTTAGCATGCTTAGATTCTACGCAAATCTCACACTTATAACTTTTATCCAAAGTGAATTTGGGTATGCAGCCTACGCTAGCCAGTTTATGCATTGATTTGTAATTTACATGACCAAGTCTACCATGCCAAACATTCGATGACACACACATGTAAGCAGAAGAATCATTCAATTTCACTTCAGGACAGGTTACATTAAGTTTGTAAAGACCTCCAGTCTTATAACCCTTACCCACATAATCATTGCCCTTAGTTACTATAAGTTTTCCAGACTCAATTGAAACTTTAAAACCCTTATCATCTAAAACAGAACAAGAAACAAGATTTTTGCAGATGTCTGGAACATGAAGAACTTCATTCAATGTGAGAGTCTTGCCAGATGTGAGCTTCAGACCGACCTTTCCTTTTCCTGCAACCTCTGATGCAGATGAGTTACCCATATAGAGTTTCTCGCCTTCCCCTACCCTCTGGTAGGAGGTGAACAGGTCTCTGTTCCCACAAACATGCTTGGTAGCTCCAGAGTCTACCCACCAGTCCATCACATTGGTCACCAAATTAACTTCAGACACTACTGCAGAAAACTCGTCCTTGTTCTTTTCAACCAAGTTAGCACTATCCTTTTTGTCCTTACGATGTCTACAGTGAACTGCCATATGTCCAGTAACTCCACACGCATAACAAGCACCCTTAATTTTAGTAATGCTAGACTCTGGTTTTCGAAACATACCTTTCTTGGGAGGACCACGCTTAGAGTTACGATTGTTACTCTCACCTTTTCCAGCTTTGGAAGATCTGTGTTCAGTCATATGAGCTTTGTTACTCATGTCCCTTGCAGAAGCACACATCTCTTCCACTTGAATTTTCTTTCCTAATTCAACCATGTTGATCTCGCCAGTTTCATGTCTTAGCTTTTTCTTGTATTCAGACCAAGAAGATGGTAACTTCTCAATTACCGCAGATACTTGAAACGTCTCATCAATGACCATACCTTCAGCAAGAATCTCATTAATGATCTGTTGAAATTCGAGAAATGATCAACAACAGGTTTATCATTCGTCATCTTGAAGTCCATAAACTTCGCCACCAGAAATTTCTTGCTCCCTGCAGTCTCCGCTTGATACTTTGCTTCTAACGCAGTCCACAAATCATAAGCACTGAAATTTTCTTTAGCATTGTAAAAATCATACATCGCATCTTCCAAACCATTCATGATATGATTTTTCGCCAGAAAATTACACCTCTTGTTATACTCGATCGCCTCCTCAGTTAAACCTTCAGCATTCATCAATTCAGCATGTGGAACAAGTACATAATCCAGTTCATGATGGCTTAGATAAAATAGCATCTTGGATTGCCATCTCTTGAAATCCTTTCCGTTAAACTTCTGTGGTCTTTCAACATCGTTCTTTCCCATTGTTACAAGGAATATAATGTGTTAAGATTGTTGGAATCTTGCAACAATTGAAGAAACGTCAGATGTATCAAACAATAATATAAAGAACAGTATCAAACAACTCTACCACGAACAAATTGATGAGGGCAGAATCACAGGTTCAACAAGCTGTCCTTAACACATTAGTTCGCGGGTATACTCTGAAGTAATGCTAAACCCCAACGTGCGAAGATGTGTCCAGGATAAGACTGCCCGATATAACTTGAGTTAGCACAACGCAAGTTACCCACTCTTGAACTCAGCAACAGGGATGGAAGCAAAACGCCGCACAAAATATAAGAAGAAGAAGAAAAGTAGACCTAGAGATAGTCGCTGCTTGTGTGTTTTTAAAACAGAATTTCGAGTCATATTTATAGGATGAGATACTTGCAAATCAAGTTAGGTTTTTTTGTTTTCTTCAAAAACAAGTAAAACTCGTAAAAGGAATTTCCCACAAATAAAACTCTTAAAAATAATTTTGGAATTAAATTCCTAAAGAAAAATTCTCCAAAAAGTAAATCCGAATAGGAAAGGGACTTGGTGCATGGTATACGCGTATATCGCATGGGTCAAAATATGTATTTTTGCCCACCCGCTCCACCCACGTTTTACAATTCATAACATGTGTTATATAGTGGAGCTCCTCTTTAGTTTTCCACAATGTGGGACTAAAGGTTCCACTTCATTCACCCAAAAATGAGTGAGTATCCTTAGACCCTTAGGTCATTAGATCAAACCATACCAAGACCAAAATTTTAATTAAAACTCATTTTCTCCAACAATCCCCCACATGAATGAAATATCGGAAAACGAAAAAATCAGAGTAAGGAAAATACCATTTAGGCAAAGGTGTCCATGAGGTCTTGAACCTTGCTTAGTGAGAAGTTACCGGAACTACTAGCTAAACAGTGAACGCGATGTCTTGAACTGCTAGCGTTTGGTGTAGTTCAAATAATATCCACGCATGATATCCTCCAAGTGTTGCTAAGTTCGTGCCGTTTTGTCCATTTTGGCCCTGGACATATCCTGTTTCTCAGAATGCTCTAAAGAATTGGCTCCATTCTCATAGGAAGCGACCCACTTCCTCATTCAGATAGGTGAGTTCCATCAAGAGTTTACTGCTACACCCCACTTCAATCTTAAATTGAAACTATAGAACTCATTAAGACTTAATTAAAAGTCATCCTCCACATGCAGTCACACTATCACATCAACACCATAGGGAAGGGACAGATAATAAAATTATCTGATAGTGTTTACCTTTAACTACCACAAATTAGTTGTCTCATTCGAAACCTTGATCTTGGAATCTCCAGTCAGCAAGGTTGAGTATCCTTCATGGCAAGTTTAATTATTTGAGCCTAAGCCCCATCCCCTTCGATGCTTTACTAACTATCTCCTTGGACAAGCCTTTCGTCAAAGGGTCCGCGATATTCTCCTTGGACCTTGTCCAATCTATGGAAATAACGCCTGTTGAGATTAGTAATTTCAAAGAATCATGTCTTCTACGCATATGTATAGACTTTCCATTGTAGAAGCTATTTTTAGCTCTACCTATTGCAGATTTGCTGTCACAATGTAGATATAAGCTGGCACAGGCCTATGCCAGAGAGGAATATCTTCTAAAAATTTCTTAGCCATTCGGCCTCCTCTCCTGCTTTATCTAACGCAATAAACTCCGACTCCATAGTTGAGCGAGCTATACATGTCTGTTTGGAACTCTTCCAAGATACAGACGCACCTGCTAGAGTGAATACATATCCACTCGTAGACTTAGACTCCTCTGAGTCTGCTATCCAGTTCGCATCGCAAAATCCCTCAAGGACGGCCGGATACCCTTCGTAATTCAAACAAAAGGTCATTGTGTACTTCAAGTACTTTAGCACTCTATAAGCATCCCAATGTTTCTGCCCTGGATTACAAGTATACCTGCTTAACCTACTCACAGCATAAGCAATGTCTGGTCTCGTACAATTCATCAAATACATCAGACTTCCTATGACTCTTGAGTATTCAAGTTGGTTAACACCTACACCCTTATTCTTCATGAGTTTGCAAGAAGAATCATATGGAGTGCAAACAGGTTTACAGTCAAACTGATTATATTTCTTAAGTATGGATTCAACATAATGAGACTGACTCAGACTATAGCCATTAGAAGTTTTTCTAATCTTCATCCCTAATATGACATCAGCGGGGCCTAAGTCTTTCATGTCAAAGTTCTCATTCAACATTTTCTTAGTGGTATTAATAACATCCATGTTTGTACCTAGTATAAGCATATCATCAACATACAAGCATACAATCACACAGGCATCCTTGACAAGTTTAGTATAAACACACTTATCAGATTCATTAATTCTAAAACCACTAGAAATCATCACATGATCAAATTTCTCATGCCACTGTTTAGGTGCTTGTTTCAATCCATACAAAGATTTCTTCAGTTTACAAACCTTCTTCTCACAACCTTTAACTACAAATCCTTCGGGTTGTTCCATATAAATTTCTTCATCTAATTCACCATTCAAAAACGCTGTCTTTACATCCATTTGATGTATCTGTAGGTTATGGACAGAAGCTATAGCAATTAACATCCTAATGGAGCTAATTCTACTTACTGGTGAATATGTATCAAAGAAGTCTATACCTTCTATCTGTTTATAGCCTTTCGCTACCAACCTAGCCTTGTATTTTTCAATAGTTCCATTTATATTACGTTTTCTCTTGAAAATCCATTTACAACCTATGGCCTTAGACCCTGGAGGTAAATCTACAAGTTCAAAAGTACCGTTTTCTCGAATGGAATCCATTTCACTAATTGAAGCTTCTTTCCACCACGGAGCTTCAGGACAAGTCATGGCTTCTTTGTAAGAGGATCAGACTCGGCTAGGTATGTAATGCAACCAGGATAGGTTTTCATAGTTTTAACCCTTTTACCTCTTCTAGGTTCTATTTCTGGTTCATCTTCCTCTAAAGGTAATGACTGACTGGATGATGTAAATTCTAGGGGATCATCTAAACATCTCTTTCGAGAATCACGTTTCATAGGAAAAACATTCTCAAAGAACTCAGCATCCCTAGACTCCATGATAGTATTCAACCCTATGTCAGAAATTTCAGAACTCACAACCATAAACCTATGAGCACTAGAATGCTCAGGATACCCTATAAAAACACAATCAACGGTTTTGGGTCCTATCTTAGTTGTCTTAGGAGGAGGGATGGCCACCTTTGCCAAGCACCCCCACACTTTGAAGTAAGCATAAGATGGTTGTCTACCTTTCCATAACTCATATGGAGTTTTATCTGATCCTTTAAAGGGTACTCTATTCAGGATGTAATTGGATGAGAGGATAGCCTCCCCCCACAAGTTCGAAGGTAATCCTGAACTAATCAACATGGCATTCATCATATCCTTAAGGGTACGGTTCTTACGTTCAGCTACACCATTGGATTGAGGTGAATAATGGGCTTTAGTTTCATGTATTATGCGATATTCTTCACAGAAATTTCCAATAGAAATTTCATATTCACCACCACGGTCAGACCTAAAAGTTTTAATGGTAGCATTCAATTGGTTTTCAACTTCAAGTTTATATATCTTAAAGGCTTCTAAGGAATCGTCCTTCCCTCTAAGCAAATAAACATGACAATACCTCATACAATCATCTATAAAAGTGAAAAACCATTTCTTACCACCTCTAGTTTGAACTGACTTCATGTCAACTAGGTCTGAAAAGATTAACTCTAAGGGTTTAGTGTTTCTCTGGACATTCTTACTGAATGATTTCTTAGCATGCTTAGATTCTACGCAAATCTCACACTTATGACTTTTATCTAAAGTGAATTTGGGTATGCAACCTACGCTAGCCAGTTTATGCATTGATTTGTAATTTACATGACCAAGTCTACCATGCCAAAAATTCGATGACACGCACATGTAAGAAGAAGAATCATTCAATTTCACTTCAAGACATGTTACATTAAGTTTATAAATACCCCCAGTCTTATAACCCTTACCCACATAATCATTTCCCTTAGTTACTATAAGTTTTCCAGACTCAATTGAAACCTTAAAACCCTTATCATCTAAAACAGAACAAGAAACAAGATTTTTGCAGATGTCTGGAAAATGAAGAAATTCATTAATGTGAAAGTCTTGCCATATCTGAGCTTCAGACCGACCTTTCCTTTTCCTGCAACCTTTGATGCAGATGAGTTACCCATATAGAGTTTCTCGCTTTTCCTTACCCTCTGGTAGGAGGTGAACAGGTCTCTGTTCCCACAAACATGCTTGGTAGCTCCAGAGTCTACCCACCAGTCCATCACATTGGTCACCAAATTAACTTCAGATACTACAGAAGAAAACTCGTCCTTGTTCTTTTCAACCAAGTTAGCATTATCCTTCTTGTCTTTACGATGTCTACAGTAAACTTCCATATGGCCAGTAACTCCACACGCATAACAAGCACCCTTAATTTTAGTAAATCTAGACTCTGGTTTTCGAAACATACCTTTCTTGGGAGGACCACGCTTAGAGTTACGATTGTTACTCTCACATTTTCCAGCTTTGGAAGATCTGTGTTCAGTCATATGAGCTTTTGTTACTCATGTCCCTTGTAGAAGACACATTATTGTACTTGGTGCACAACATCTCTTCCACTTGAATTTTCTTTCCTAATTGAACCATATTGATCTCACCAGTTTCATGTCTTAGCTTTTTCTTGTACTCAGACCAAGAAGATGGTAACTTCTCAATTATCGCAGATACTTGAAACGTCTCATCAATGACCATACCTTCAGCAAGAATCTCATTAATGATCTGTGGAAATTCAAAGAATTGATCAACAACAGGCTTATCATTCGTCATCCTGAAGTCCATAAACTTTGCCACCAGAAATTTCTTGCTCCCTGCAGTCTCCGCTTGATACTTTGCTTCTAACGCAGTCCACAAATCATAAGCACTGAAATTTTCTTTAGCATTTTAAAAATAATACATCGCATCTTCCAAACCATTTATGATATGATTTTTTGCCAGAAAATTACACCTCTTGTTATACTCGATCGCCTCTTCAGTTAAACCTTCATCATTCGTCAATTCATCATGTGGAACAAGTACATAATCCAACTCATGATGGCTTAGATAAAATAGTATCTTGGATTGCCATCTCTTGAAATCCTTTCCGTTAAAATTCTGTGGTCTTTCAACATCGTTCTTTCCCATTGTTACAAGGAATAATAATGTGTTAAGATTGTTGGAATCTTGTAACAATAGAACAAACGTCAGATGTATCAAACAATAAATATAAAGAACCGTATTAAACAACTCTACCACGAACAAATTGATGAGGGAAGAATCACAGGTTCAACAAGCTGTCCTTAACACATTAGTTCGCGGGTATACTCTGAAGTAATGTTAAACCCCAACGTGCGAAGATGTGTCCAGGATAAGACTGCCCGATATAACTCAGCACAATGTAAGTTACCCACTCTTGAACTCAGCAACATGGATGGAAGTAAAACGCCGCACAAAAAACAAGAACAAGAAGAAAAGTAGACCTAGAGATAGTCGTTGCTTGTGTGTTTTTAAAACAGAATTTCGAGTCATACTTATAGGATGAGATACTTGCAAATCAAGTTAGGTTTTGGTTTTCTTCAAAAACAAGTAAAACTCGTAAAAGGAATTTCCAACAAATAAAAATCTGAAGAAAATATTTTTTGAATTAATTTCCTAAATAAAAATTCGCCAAAAATAAATACGAGTATAAGAGCAACTTGGTGCATGGTATACGCGCATGGGCATGGGTCGAAACATGTATTTTTCTCCACCCACATTGTTTTACAACATATCCATGAGCACATGGTTATATAGTGGAGCACCTCTTTAGTTTTTCACAATGTGGGACTAAGGTCGTGTTTGGTACCCTGGATATCCCATCCTAGGTTGGGTTATCCAGTAAAAAACGGTTAAAATGTGTTTCTCCACTGCAATTCAAGTCTTGGATAAGGATTACTAAACCCTCCTTGATCTTAGGAAGCTAAAAAAGTGAGGTTATGGTATTCTTACAAATACCTGGGATACATGTATCATCATCTGGGTTAGATTGTTATTTTCCTTTAATATAAGTACTTGTCTAAGAAATAATTATTTATATCCACTTATTTCTGGAGTCAAACAAACACAAGTTAACCTAGCTCAAGATATGATAGAATTTTAAACAAACACCATTAAAAATAACCATTAACAAGGTTATCATAAATTTAATTAAGATAAACTATTCTAGGATTTGTTATCCCGTTTCCAAGTTTCCAAACAGACCCTAAAGATTCCATTTCATTCACTCAAAAATGAGTGAGTGTCCTTAGACCCTTAGGTCATGAGATCAAACCTCACCAAGAAAAAAAATCCATTTATTAAATAACTCAATTTCTCCAACAATCTGAGAGGTGTAAGAGGTACTGGTAAATCAAATAAAGAAGGTTTTTATGCTGCTTCATTGTGGATTCACAAGAATCATCCTAAAACCCTAGCTTTTAATCTCAAAGCCATGGCTGATTTCGGGTATTTCAAAGATTCACCTGAGATTCTATTTAGATTACACGAAGGCATTGACATCCGAACAGAACGAAAGGAGGAATGGAGGATTGAGAAATACAGTTATCCAGTTGATCCAGAGACTGGGAAACGTGCTTATAAGAAGAATCCACATCAGAAGAAAGTGAAAACGGTACCAGAGTATTCAAATTCTGACCAGTATTATTCGGATTCTGAATATGATGTTCAGGAGGAAGAAAATCCAAAGAAGAAGAAGCAGAATAAGAAGGAGAAACGGATAGAGGTATCCAAAAGAGCACTCGAGAGGTATAACAATGACCCCGAGTACAGAAACCTGCATGATAGGGTTTCTGATATTTTTGCTGAGTTTTTGATTTCTGATTTGAAGCATTTGAATTCCGGTGAAACTGGAAAGATCACTTTAGCTTCTAAATGGTGTCCCTCTTTAGATTCTTCCTTTGATAAGGCTACTCTGTTATGTGAAAGTGTTGCTAGAAGGATTTTTCCCCGCAGTTCATGTCCGGAGTATGAAGGTGTTTAGGAAGCCCATTATGCTTATAGGATT
This sequence comes from Papaver somniferum, assembly GCF_003573695.1. Lineage (NCBI taxonomy): Eukaryota > Viridiplantae > Streptophyta > Magnoliopsida > Ranunculales > Papaveraceae > Papaver > Papaver somniferum. The sequence goes on from NC_039359.1 coordinate 59,062,611, forward strand.
CGTGATAGGTTGAGGCGAGAGTATTTGGTTCCTCTACATAAAGTGTTGGAATTGCCAGAAGTTTACATGAGTGGCAAAATGTGGGAGTCGTTGCCTTATAATCGTGTTTCTTCTGTTGCTATGAAGAAGTACAACATATTTTTTGAAGCACATGATGCAGAAAGGTTCAACCAGTATTTAGAGAGTGTTGAGAAAGGAGAGACAAAGATTGATGCAGGTGCATTGCTGCCTCATGAGATCATTGCTTCTGCTTCGTATGGGGGAGAGGATAATGTTGCAGAGCTGCAATGGAGACGAATGGTAGATGATATGTCTAAGATTGGAAAGCTAAGCGATTGTCTTGCAATTGTGGATGTGTCTGGTAGTATGATGGGGACACCAATGGATGTCGCTGTAGCTCTTGGTTTGTTAGTGTCGGAGATGAGTCAAGATCCATGGAAAGGAAAACTTATCACCTTCAGCAATGATCCTCAGTTCCACAAGATTGAATGTGATAATCTTAATGGCAACTGCAAGATGAAACTTAGCTTATATAAAGACAACTCTCTTTATTGATGTTTAGAAAATCTCTCAAAACTAAACACAAGCTCTAATCTTGCTCATATGATCAACCACAACTTTGGTGATCATATATATATAGAACTATGAATTCCTTTTCCTAGTCCCATTACCTTATTACATGTCTTTCCTTTTATTAGAACTAGATGACTTCTAATTCCCTTAGGATTACATCAATTTCCTAATCTTGTCCTAACCAGCTTGTTAGTGACTTCTATGTTGAAGTTTAACCAACATTCTCCCCGTTAAGCTTCAACCTTACCCGTGACATATCTTGTACTCCAATCAGTTGTCTCATTTCTTCAAACTTGATTCGAGTTAATGCCTTTGTCAATATATCTGCTTTCTGCTCAGTTCCAGGTATGTGTTTTACGTTAATGACCTCCTTCTCGATGCATTCTCGTATGAAATGATACCTTTTGTGAATGTGTTTCGTCTTCCCATGAAACACTGGATTTTTAATGAGTGCAATTGCAGACTTATTATCAATCTTGATGAGAACTTTTTCAGGTTGTCTTCCTTTGATTTCACCCAACAGTTCTTGAAGCCATATTGATTGTTTAGCTGCTTCTGTTGCAGCCATAAACTCAGCTTCACATGATGAGAGGGCAACGGTGTCTTGCTTCTGTGAACACCATGTAATAGGTGCTTCTCCTAGATAAAATATATGACCAGTTGTACCTTTTCCATCATCTTGGTCAATATTATGGCTGCTGTTACTATACCCAACAATTCCTTTTAATCTTCCTCGACCATACTTCAATCCACAGCTGATTGTTCCTCTTAGATATCTCAATATCTGCTTTATTACATCACCATGAGACTTGCGTGGACTCTTCATATAATGGCTTGCTACTCCCACAGAGAAAGCCAAATATGGTCTTGTGTGTAATAAGTATCTTAGGAATCCAACATTTCTTCTATAACTCGTTGAATCAATCTCTGCTTCTTCTTGTTCCTTTGAAACTTTAAGTCCAAACTCCATTGGTATCTTAGTTGGATTACAAGTTTCAAGTCCTGCTTCTTTCAGAATTCTCCTTTCATAAGCTTCTTGTTTAATCTGAATCCCATCTACTCCTTGATGGACTTCTATGCCAAGGTAATAAGTGAGTTTTCCGAGGTCTGACATCTCAAACTTTGATGACATTTCTCTCTTGAACTCATTGATCACCTTAAGGGAGTTGCCAGTCAAAAATAGATCATCTACATAGACTGCAATCACAAGAAGCGTTCCCTTTTCTTCTCTTCTGTATACCGATGATTCTTTAGAGCACTTAACAAATCGGATTTCTCTTAAGATTTGATCTAACTTTGTATTCCAGGCTCGAGGAGCTTGTCTTAGACCATATAGAGATTTTGATAACTTATAAACCTTATGCTCTTGTCCTTTTACTTCAAAACCTTCTGGTTGTTCAACATGCACATCTTCTCGCAATTCACCATGTAAGAATGTTGTCTTAACGTCTAAGTGGTGAATTTCCCATGAGGTTGATGCTGCTTCTGCTATTAAGAGACGAATTGTCTCTAGTCTAGCAACTGGTGCGAAAACTTCATCAAAGTCTATGCCTGATTCTTGAACGTATCCCTTAGCTACAAGTCTTGCCTTATATTTGTTGACAGTACCATCAGCATTCCGTTTTATTTTAAAGATCCACTTAAGACCAATCACTTTTACCCCACCTGGCTTATCAACTAGAAACCAAGTCTTGTTTCTGTTGATTGAAATAATTTCTTCTCTACATGCTTGTGTCCATTTAGTCGAGACCTTTGCTTCCTGAAAATTCCTTGGTTCATCATTAACAGAAAGTAGCATTATCTCACATTCTTCTGCAGCTTGAAGAACATAATCCTCCAGATATTGTGGCTTTTGTATCTGTCTTGTCGATTTTCGCAGTGGAATGGGTTGAGTTATTTCATCGATCTCTTCTTCTTCTACTACTTCTTCGTTATTCTCAGTGTTTACATTATTCTCTTCTTCTTCTTGATTAACATCATTGTTTCCATTGGTATTGATGATTATGGGTCCTTCGCCTTCATCAATTACTTGACCCCATCTCATGTGAAACATTCCTGGATCCCTACTTGGTCCATCATTAGTTTCTAAGGTTCTGAAACTTATGTGTCCTAACCTTGCGTGCCACTTCCATGTCTGATCTTCCAGTCTCATATTCAGACACAATGGCCTTCCAATCATGAGACTTATCTTGTAGATTCTATTCTGTGAGCGTGAGACTCTAATTAAAAGTCTTCCACTTGGGTCATGAACTGTTAGATAATCTTGTCGCATTCTAACATCACATCCAACTTCTGTAGCTTGTCCTAAACTTAGAATGTTGCTTTGTAAGTTTGGGATGAAGTAGATGTTTGTGACAAGCTTCTGTTCTCCGGTCTTGCTTTGAAATAGGATTGATCCTTTCCCTTCAATCTCTACAGAAGATCCATCCCCAAGCTTCACTTTTCCTTTTATTTTCTCGTTGAGTTCAGAGAAATAGTGTCTCTTGCCAGTCATGTGGTTGCTGGCTCCGTTATCTAAATACCAGATTCCTTCTTCTCCATCCTTTGCTTCGTAGTTCTTTGGTATTAGTTTCCCTTCGTTTAAGAATACAACTTCGTGCATGAAAAGAGATGTATCTGCTTCCCTTGTTTCATTCTTGTTTGTTTCTTCCATCTTTTGTATTCTTTCAGGGCATACAGAGGAGAAGTGTCCTGGTTTATCACATCTGTAACAAATAATGTTTGATCTACCCTTCTTTTCTTTCCCTTGGTTTTGATCATTCTTACTTGTTGTTATATCTTGTGAGTTAAACCTTCCTCCCCTTCCTCGGCCTATGTTTCCTCTACCACCTCTTCCACGACCTCTTCCTCTTGTCGCAGAGTTTTGTTGGTAAGAGTTTGTGTACAAGAGTTTTCCTTGAGTTTCTCCATTGTTTTCTTCATCAAGGATTCTTTCTTCATATGCTTTCAATCTTCCAATTATATCTTCATAGCTAGTCTTCTTTAAATCCAAGACTTGTTCGAGAGAAGCTATGATATGAATATACTTGGATCTTGGTAAACTATTGAGAAACTTATTTACCAGTTTATCTTCATCAATGGATTGTCCAAGTGACGCAGCTTTTAAGGCTATCTCTGATAGCTTTCCTGCAAAGCTATCAATAGTATCTGTTTCTTTCATCTTCACTCTTTCAAATTCAGACGTTAAGGTTTGCAGACAGGCTTCTTTAACTCGATCAGCTCCGAGATTACGTGCCTTTCCCAAATTTTCTTTGAAGTTTCCTGTTCACCAACTTGTAGAACAAGACATTCTGTTATTGCTTGAAAGAGTAATCCAATGGCAACATTATTTTTGTCTGGGTCCAATGTACCAGGATCAATTGTTTCCCAAACTTTGTAGATTTTCATCAGTACCTTCATTCTCATGGCCTATACTGTGTAGTTTGTGGCGTTGAGGATTGGAACTTTTATTGATGGTGGCGTGAACTGTTTTGCACCCACAATGGTGGTTTCGTTTTCCATGGCTCAGAAACAAGCTCTGATACCAATTAATAGCAACTGCAAGATGAAACTTAGCTTATATAAAGACAACTCTCTTTATTGATGTTTAGAAAATCTCTCAAAACTAAACACAAGCTCTAATCTTGCTCATATGATCAATCACAACTTTGGTGATCATATATATATATAACTATGAATTCCTTTTCCTAGTCCTATTACCTTATTACATGTCTTTCCTTTTCTTAGAACCAGATGACTTCTAATTCCCTTAGGATTACATCAATTTCCTAATCTTGTCCTAACCAGCTTGTTAGTGACTTCTATGTTGAAGTTTAACCAACAAATCTGAGATCGAAAACAGAATTCATTAAAAGAATGGAATAGGGATTTTCAACAGACTTTCAGAAGGTGTTTGACCGAATACTGGAAGTGGCTGTTGATGGCAAATTGAAGGAAGACCAGATGATAAAGCGGATTTTTGTGTTCAGCGATATGGAATTCAACCAGGCTTCCAAAAAGGGTTGCAACAGTTACCTCGATCAGTCGAGGCCGGCTTCACCTGAGGAATGGGAGACTGATTACCAGCTGATACAGGATAAGTTTAGGGAGAAAGGATACATGAATGTGCCGGAGATTGTGTTTTGGAACCTACGAGACTCTAAATCAACTCCGGTATTGGGTCGACAGAGAGGTGTTGCAATGTTTAGTGGGTATTCCAAGAATTTGATGAAAATTTTCCTTGAGGGTGGTGATCTCGGGGAACTGACACCCATTAGAGTGATGGAGAAGGCAATCTCTGGGGAGGAATATAGTAAACTTGCCGTAGTTGATTGATAACTAGTTTAATATGCTCTGTAGGATCTTGATTCTCTAATTTTAAGTTTTCAACGTTTGCAGCTTCATGTCTATTTAAATCAACTTTCACTAGATTTATTTTATTGCATAAGAATTAACTGTTATAATTATCTCTTTTTTTTTTCCTGCTTTGAATCCCTTCCTTACAATCAAACAATCAAATATTCTGAGCACCCTCGTTTTTAAACACACAAAACCATCTATATACATATTAAACTGGCCGTCATCTGTCTCAATGTGATTTTCTCTTATCTAGTAACCTAGCAACATCTGTAACACCTCCATCCATTTTTACTGTCAATTAAGAATCAAAATCCTGTGTATCTAGTTCACTGAAATCACTGTCATACGGTCTGGTTATTGACCTTGCTATGTCAGTTGCTTCTGGTAAATTTCCACCATTGTGGACTGCAGATCGGCAATTCTGATTGCTGCGGGAGCTTCTAAACATTAGGTGATAATCTTTTGGCAGATATGTACTGTACGAGTATGTAAACATGGTGTAACTGAGATAGTGGTTATAAATACATCAAACCCACTGTTAATCAACAATAAAAGGAGAAAATAAAATATTTACCACAATCCTTCTGGAAAGAAGTATATGCAGGAATAAGGTCACAGAGAAAATAGCTAAGATGAGAAAAGCATAACCAGCAACTAGTGCTTTGGGATATTGGTTACGCATCTGCTTCAGTAAAGAAAGAAGTGCATAGTAGTTTGGATGTGTTGAAAAAGATTCGAGAGCCTTCAATGGTCATGATCACCTGCAACTCCATGCTGAACAAGCTTGTCATAGGATGATATATGTTTTACAACAGGTGCAGTAGAGATAAAGCTTTGAACCTTTTGATTCGCACAAATTATCTGGAGATACGGCGGAGTTTGAAAGTCCGGTAGAAGAAAATACTGAGTACTAGCTAGCTAGTGAACTTATATCTTGTATGGTATTCTTCTTTAAAATCTCCCGAATCTTCAAATTCATTTATTACACTTTGTAGGGTGAAATTTACATCCAATATCATTTTCCTACAATTTTACCTTTTAGCCAGGAAATTTCCCATTTCCCATGTTTTGGTTGTTTCTGATTTCTTTAGATATTTCTTTTTGGAATTTGTTGTGTGGATTGCGGGATCGAACCACCGAGCCCGAAGCCGTCTCGATTAATTCACGTTTGGTTCCGTCAATCCGGTCAACCATGACTCTGATGAGCTCACGGGTATAAAGATAAATAGCCAATATTTAGGTTTCTTCCCTGGAAAAGAGAAAATAGGCTAAATGAGTTTACATAGCTTTTCAATAGCTATGTTAATCAACAGCAACAGCAGCATGGAGAATCTTCCCATTGATGTGTTAGAGAACATACCGATAAGATCACATTTTACGGAACATGTCAATGGTGTTGACCCGATGCGTCACTCAAACATATTTGGCATATATGATCTTTTATACGGGTCAAGTCTCTCAAGATTGTGGAGGCCACCCTGACTAGCAAGTGAAGGGCGCAACGAGCACACAAATCCAATGGAGACATAAGGCATTGGATAAACATAAATTATTTATTATTAGAGATAATATATTTTTAGGTCTTTTATTATATTTTAAGTATTTAATTATTTTATTTAGAGTTTATATTTGTTTGGAATAGTATTTTAGGAGTAGTATTGTTTTCTTATTTTCCAAGTAATGTAGCCTATAAATAGGCCTTATCAATTGATTAATCATAATAAAAAAATTACGAAGCAAATTGCAACCTTTTGGTTTATTGATTTCTTTGAATCATGACCTTTTGAGCTTGAGCTGCTGGCCGTTGACTAAGAAACAAATCATTTCTTATCAATTGGTAGCAGAGCAAGTTCGCTCCTATCCCAATTTCAGCAACCATTATAACCACTACACCCGTTACAATATCTCCATCTTTTACCATATCCAAAAAAAAAAAAAAAAAAACTTTCTGTAGGTGCTTATATTCAATCAAGTTCTCCACAGTTATCGGTTTTGCGAAGTATCATGGTGGCGTCAATTGCTTCATCGTTATATATTGGATTTGTTCATAGTCAAGGCCTATCATTATGCCAATCATCAAGTGGTCCGGTGGTAGGAATGTTCCCTCCCACTGTAGAGGTAGAGGTTCGAACCCTATAATTGTTGAAATCCGCTCCAGTTTAAGGAGTTTGGATGTAGTTTAGGGACCACTGGTCTAGAGCATAAAAGAAAAAATAAGTCTTATCATTACAAAGGTTAAGTGGAAATTATTGTTTGGTTGGTTAGGTTAGTTTTCGTTTGCATATTTGTTTATTTAGTTTAATTGGATTTAGTTTTCCTATTTTCGTTGTTTGGGACATACAAGTTTTCTTCCCTTTGTCCATCACTCCTACATCCATCACCTCCAACCATCACATGCATGCCAGCATATCATCACCACCACTTAGGAAAACCTAACCCTAGATAGCAAGTAGTTATTGCATCTTGCACGTTTCAACCAAATCTCTTTTATTTTTCCATCTTAGTTCCCAACAACTGTAGGCGGTAGCCAGCAGCGCCGTTCATCTAAGCCCGTGAAGCCGACAGCAAACCCAATAGTCCAAATCCAAATCAAAATTCAAATCCTTTTCCAGTAGCAAGTACCAGGTCGGCTAGAGAGTAATCTCATAAAATGGACAATATAATTTTTACGCCGGTCTGTCAAGCCTTACACAACCCGTATTTATCTAAATTTTTTAGATAAGCCTTGCACAACTCGGTATATGTTTCGGTACAACAAATACCGAAACAAAGTCCAAATCCAGTACAGAAATGCGGCCATTTGAATGGCTAATTAAAGTTGAATCATATTTTGAGTCCAATGATATCCCACCATATAGGAAAATTGCAATAGCGGTTGCGCATCTCGAAGGGGATGCATTAAGATGGTATAAGTGGGAAACTCTTTATGTGGGATCTTGGTATAATTTTTTGTGTGGCATACTATCCAAATTTGGAGAGATGACTTACGAGAAGTATCAAACAGATAAAATAGCTAAATGTCAGTATACATAAGCAACTCATGATTTTAACTCTGCATCATCACATATATTTGTAGAGGAAAATGTCTGTTCCACTGATGCTACCAAAGTAAGACGTACCGAGGCAACAGCGGAAGAACTTGTGTGTCCATATATTTCTAGTTATCCCACCATTGCAACCCAAAATCAGGTGGGCGAATCCAGTCTTTTGATATCATCAGTGTTCCTTTGGACAATGTCGAAGAAGAAAATGAAGGTTTCAATAACCTAAAACAAGACAAGATAACCTAAGCAACGAGATAAGAAGGATAATTCCCTTGTCTTTTCATTGATAACAAAGACTCCTATATAAAGGAGTAGGGTTACAAGATATTCTAAAAGAGGTTACAAGATGTTCTAAAAGAGGTTACAAGATGTTCTAAAAGAGGTGAATATCTTCTCAATACAAGTAAGTAGATATATACAAAGTATACAAGAATATACCCAATACCCCCCCTCAAGTTGGAGCATGAAGAGTGAAATGCCCAGCTTGAGAAGAAGAGTTTGAAACTGCTGACGTCCCAAGGCTTTAGTCAGAATATCAGCTAGTTGAGAGGTAGTATGAATATAGGATGGACGAATAGTACCTCGAAGTATTTCGTCACGTACAAAGTGACAGTCAATCTCGATATGCTTTGTTCGTTCATGAAAGACGGGATTATTAGCGATATGTAACGCTGCTTGACTATCACAGTGAAGCGAGACTGGTTTTGTATGTCCTACACCAAAATTCCGTAATAACCCTTTTAACCAAATGATTTCACAAGTTGTGGAAGCTAAGCACGATATTCTGCTTCGGCTGACGAACGAGAAACTGTTGTTTGTTTCTTTGTTTTCCAAGATATAGGAGAACCCCCGAGAAAGATAAATGTGCCGTGAGAGAACGTCGACTAAGTGGACAACTAGCCCAATCTGCATCACAATAAGCATCAAGAACCAACTTGGAATCAGCACGAAGTAAAATACCTTGCCCCGGGCTAGATTTCAAATAACGCACAACTCTAAGTGCAGCATCCCAATGTGATTGAGTTGGATGTTGTAAAAACTGGGAAAGAATATGAACAGAATAACATAGATCCGGCCGTGTAAGATTAAGATAGATCAGTTTCCCTACAGCCTTCTGTAACGAGCAGGATCAGTCATAGGTGAGTCTGAGGCAAGAGCCAGCCTATGATTTTCTTCCATAGGAATATTAGCTGGTTTTGAACCAAGAAGACCTGTTTCTGTCAATATATCTAGAGCATATTTGCGCTGACAAAGAAAATTCCTTTGGAACTTCTAGCTACCTCAATGCCTAGAAAGTATTTTAATTTTCCCAAATTCTTCATGTGGCATCTGCCTAGATATTCCTGAAATTTTCGAATAGCATCTGTGTTGTTACCAGCAATAACAAGATCATCCACATATACAAGAATATACATGATAATATTCCCATGACGATACAAAAATAACGAATGATCATAAGCACTAGTAGAAAACCCATAAGTACGCAAAGCAGCTGCTAGCTTAGCATACCAACACCGTGGAGCCTGGCGTAGACCATACAATGACTTACGAAGTCTACAAACTTTGCCAGATAATCCCATACTAAAACCAGGAGGAAGTCGCATATAGACTTCTTCATTTAAATCCCCATGAAGAAAAGCATTATGCACATCCATCTGAACTAATTCCCAGTTATTTATTGCAGCAACTGCGAGAAGAGTTCTCACAGTAACCATCTTTACTGTGGGAGCAAAAGTTTCAGTGAAATTAATTCCTTCCTGTTGATGATTTCCAAAAACAACTAATCTGGCTTTGTAACGTTCAACAGAGCCATCAGACTTTCGCTTAATGCGAAAAACCCACATGCAACCAATTGCAGACTTGTTGGCAGGCAAATCTTCAATTGTCCATGTACCATTGGAAATAAGTGCAGCAATCTCATCCTGCATTGCCTGACGCCATCTTGGATCAGCCATTGCCTCTTTGAATGATTTGGGTTCAACATCAGTTGAAATAGCTGCAACAAAACAACGATGTGCAGTAGAAAATGCATCACAATTCACAAAATGAGTTATAGGATAGGGAGTACCTGAGGACTTGACTGGTATAGGTGAAGCTGCAGGGGAAACCAAGGTTGTGTTAGACTGCTTTGAGATACCCTGCCATTGGACAAAATCTTTGTGCCTAACATTCTCGAATTTTGTACGTTTACCCCGGCCAAGTCCTCATCTGAAACTGTAGTACAATGATCTCGACAATCCGTATCTTCTGTGAGAGAAGAAGTACAACATCTGTACCAGACGCAGGCACAGTAGAAGAAGAAAGGCACTAAATCAATATGTGCATCATTCTCAGCAATGTGTGTTGTGTGATGTGCATCATCCAAGCAGACTGACGGAATATGAGAACTATCTGTGGAGGTGTAGTATCAACAGGCGAGAGAGTAGCAGCGGAAGAAGAACCACCAGACATGTATTATTGTAGTCAGTTGCAAAATGATCATCAGACAAATTCTAGGAACTGAATCAGTGACGCGTCAGAATACAGTGAGTGCAGTTTTTGAAGCTCATCATTATCCGCCAACGGGAAAGTATCTTCAATAAAATGTACGTCTCGAGACTGAAAGTATGACCTGTGTCAAGATCAAATAAATGCCAGGCCTTCTTTCCAAATGGATAGCCGAGAAATATGCAACGACGACTACGACTGCCAAATTTATCACCAGGATTGATTTTTTGCGTAACAGAGACATCCAAACCCTAAGAGAGTGAATAGATGGAGCCGAACCATAAGAAGATCATAGGCGTCTTGAAGTGAAGAATACGAGAAGGGGTTCGATTAATTAAGTAGGCAGCAGTAAGAACACATTCTCCCCAAAAGTCAAGTGGTAAGGATGCTTGAAAACGTAGCGCACGAGCAACATTAAGAATGTGACGATGCTTTCTTTCCACCCTAGCATTTTGCTGTGGTGTCTTAACACCGAGGTTTGATGAATAATGCCATTGTTTCGAAAATAAGAGGCAAGACCTTTGAACTCGGTTCCATTATCACTGCGGAAAGTCTTAACCTTTCGAGTAAACTGTCTGTCAACTAGTGCAAAGAAATTGTTAACAAGGTAGGTACCTCATCTTTGGTTTTCATCAAATACACCCAAACACATCTAGAAAAATCATCGACAATGGTTAAAAAATATCTGGAGTTACAGGCACGATTTGGATGATAAGGACCCCAAACGTCGCAATGAATTAATTCAAATAAATCGACTGCCCTACTAGTGCTCAATGGAAAGAAGTACGAGTTTGCTTGGCTCTATGACAGATATCACAAGCATGAAAATCTAACTGACTATCAACACAACCAATCTGAGGTAAGACTTCAAAGCTTGGATAGAAGGATGACCAAGCCGTTTGTGCCATAATTCTGCTGCATTCTTCTCTAACACAACGTTGACACGAGCTGGTTTCCCCTTTATCAAGCAATACAGCCCATCCATGAGCTTACCCATACCAATCCTCGTCCTCAAAGTATGGTCCTGTATAACACATTCAGAGTTAGTGAATTGACACTTATATTATTCTTCTGTGCATGAGTAGCATGCGATGACGATAAAAGTTGAGAAACCGAGAGAAGATTGCATGTGAATTGAGGAACAAACAGCACATTGTGCAATATAAGAAAATCATTTAACTGCACAATGCCAATTTTGGTTGCTTGTATGCTGACACCATTAGGCAGACCAACCTGAAGAGGACTAATATTATAACAAGATGCAAACACAGTGTCATCACAACAAACATGGTTGGAGGCTCCTGTGTCAACAATCCAGATGTGACCACGCTTACCAGAGAGACGAATATGATTTGCAGTCTGCATCTCACCAACAATAGCGTTTGCCTTAGCCGCTGGTTGGTTACGGTGAGCTTGTGACTCGGTTTTGGGATAAGCTGTAGGTGGACGTCTGGGTTGACGACCATCTGGATACCCATGCTTCTCCCAACAGCGATCCTCAAGATGTCCATTATAACCACAATAGGTGCACTTCATTGGAGTTTTAACAGCTCCCGATTTTGATCCCTGTGGCTTATTGCCGTGAGCAAGAAAAGCCATTGGAGAAACAATATCTTCCTTTGGCTGAGTATAAGAACGAACCTCTTCCTCTTGAATGAGACGAGAATACACAGTGTGCAGAGATGGAAGTGGTTCGGTGCCCAAAATACTAGAACGAACGTTAGCATAATAGGGTATAAGACCCATTAAAAACTCACGTACCTGATCATTGTTACGTCGAGTACGTAGAGTCAGATTAAGATCACAGGTACAACCTGAGCACTTGCAAGAAGGTAAGGCATCAAAGTCATTGATGTCATCCCAGAGTTTCTTCAGCCTCCCATAATAGTCTTGGATAGACTCTCCATCTTTTTGTTTACAACAGGCGACATCAGATTTAAGCTGAAAAATTTTTATTCCATTGCCAAGAGAAAAACGAAGCCTGATATCTTCCCATAAATCAAAGGCCGTGTCACGATAAGAAATTGAGGAACGAAGAACTGGATCAATAGTGTTAAAGATCCAGGCAACAATCATGTAGTTTATAGTCCACCAGTCATCGAGGTCAGAAGAATCATCAGAAGGTTTTGAAAGCTTACCATCAATGAATCCGAGCTTGCGTTTCGCACCCAAAGAAATACGAAACCCTTTAGCCCATTCTTCATAGTTTGAACCTTTGAGAACTACATGTGTGATGATAGTCCCAGGTCCATCATTGGAGGCGAGAGTATATAAAGAAGACTGTTTGTTTGGTGGAGAGGAAGTTGAAGCTAGAATACGAGACATGTTACCGGACTCACGATACCATGAAGGTTTCAATAACCTAAAACAAGACAAGATAACCTAAGCAACGAGATAAGAAGGATAATTCCCTTGTCTTTTCATTGATAACAAAGACTCCTATATAAAGGAGTAGGGTTACAAGATATTCTAAAAGAGGTTACAAGATGTTCTAAAAGAGGTTACAAGATGTTCTAAAAGAGGTGAATATCTTCTCAATACAAGTAAGTAGATATATACAAAGTATACAAGAATATACCCAATAGAAAAGCAAGTCATAGCTATCTCAAGATCGGACCTTGGGGGCAAGGTCATATTTAAGGAGGGTGGAATGTTAATACCATATGTGGAGCCTTTATGTGTATATCCAGTGGACTTTGATGGCAAAGTCCTATTTAAGGAGGGTGGAATGGTAAGATCACGTTTTATGGTACATGTTAATGGTGTTGACCCGATGCGTCACTCAAGCATATTTGGCATATATGATCCTTTATACGGGTTAAGACTCTCAAGATTGTGGAGGCCACCCTGGCTAGCAAGTGAAGGACGCAACGAGCACACAAGTCCAATGGAGGCACAAGGCATTGGATAAGCATAAATTATTTATTATTAGAGACTAGGATATGACCAGTGCCGTAACGGCCCGGGTTTGAGTCAATGTTGTTGCTGGTTAACGTGATTTAATTAAGAACCCACAATTTCAGAATGCCTCTACAAGTTGAGTGATATTCAAAAAAATAGAAAAAATAATATTATGAAATAATTTGAATAATCTTTATTTAAATAAATTTGGTAATATCTAAATTACCGTTGAGAGTATCCCCAAAAGCTGGTTTTTACATTAAGGAACTCTTTAAATTTTTTTTTTTTTTTTTTTTTGTGATGTGGTATTATTTATAGTTCCGGAATTTCACTTCCTATATTTAGTTCAAGACACACTTTTTATATTTTCATTTGGATTTCACCTTTATTTACTCCCTACTAACAACATCATATATTTGAATAAAATGCATCAAAACTTAATAATAAGCTCAATGGCTTCCCGAATATATTTGGGAGGCACGCTGTGGGCAGAAAGTGTAGCCTACTCATCCAGTTGAATCCAATTTATTTTTCTAATCCGCACATAATAATCTTGATTAGCATTCCAAACTTGCTTGCCAAAAACACCCTATATACGTAAGAATGACTTTGCTCATTAGGGCATGAGATCTAGCTTATCTTAAAAAAAAAATTATATGATTTATTATCGTCACTCTACCTGGCCAGTAAAGCTTTGAAGACCACTTGGTCGTTTTAACGAAACATCGGTACGCTCAAAGGGAGTTGACTTTAGTCACCTCCTTATAGATAGCTTGTCATGCCATTGTTGTTGGGATGATTCCCGCATAGTAGTGTTGTGCTTACCATAGGCCTTGGTCTTTCTCACATTTCTGCTCTTGTCATATTCGTGGAGTCATTATCTCAATGTGGTGTTTATTTTGATACCCATCAGCACTGAGTGGTGCATTATTTGTCACATCAAGCAAGACTTCAACTCTGGGTTCAAAGGGTAGATCAATATTGACAATTAATACCTCCACTTCGGATTCCATGGGAAGACAACATACTAGTGTCGTATGGCAAGACAACATATTCTCACTTTAATGGCTAAAGAAACAGACTCCCTTTTAAGAAAATACAAAACATTTCTGCGGTAGTTGCCTTTGTATCATTGTATGAGTCCATTAGTGTAATACGTTTCAAAATGTTTTCATTTTAGATTGTTTCTTGTAGCAACACTTGCAGTCTGCATGACCAATTATATAACGTATATACACAGTAAGACTGCAAGTATTGCTCCATTTGGAGGTACATGCATGACCTGCAAAAAAAAAACGAAAGACCACATCTGATGATCTATCTTGAGGATTCACACTTGTTTTCGAGCCCTGAAAACTTTATAAGATAATTAATAACTATCAAGTGTTTTATCTTAAAAGACTAAGCGAAAAGTATGACTAACAGACAAAAGGATCTAAACATACATCAGTAATGTCAGAAAAATTGGATTTCCCATTGTATGAACATCATGCTCTAAACGGATGTACCTTACTCGGATCATTCGTGAATCGCTGAAGGAGGACATGGTGGAGGAGCATAAACGACTCACAATTCGCACATCTTCTTGCAATTGTCGACTAAAGTAAGTGGTTCTTCAGACAGTTTGAAAGTGCCCACTAAAATGTCAATTGTGTTCCAAATCCATGGTGGAATTTTACATCGTCCAGCAGTATTGAGGGTCTGGTCAACACTCAAAACCATTAAGTTCTTCATAGAAACTATGGTTTGTACCCACAGCTCCCCAAAAAATATTCATCTTCATGGCTTATCTTCCCAACCACTCACTGATGGACAATAACCTCTCATCACTTCTAAACTTCTATTGTATTCTTCTCCATACAATACTACCAAAAATCCTGAGATACACAATTACCACATCACACTTGGTAACAGTAAAAAGAATAGAAACAATATGCAGATTTTGACATTAGAGGTGAGAGTTTTCATTTCAAACAGGTAACAGGTACAACGACGACTAAATTACAACAGGTGTAACTAAAAATGTCATAGATGCAAAAAATCTAAGATTCAGTATGAATCCTTGCTTGATACATAGTCAAAACACAAAAAATGATCACCTCATTTTCCTTATTGCAAAAAAATGTTCATGACTAAACAGTGTTTAGACGCAATAAAAAAAAACTATTACTCTCATTTAGAATCAACCGTTGCGCAAACCATTCATAGATTTGAAGAGGAGGTAGATATTAAGTAGATCCAATTGTTAATAGAAATAAGAAACAATTCGTATCAGCTTGATCTTGAAGTACTTGCAGTGGTATTTCCAAGAATAAAATTCACAAATTTAAAATAGATCTTGAAACAGTTTTAAATAGAATAGGAAGAGTGGACGCAAACCTCTTGGCTGTACTTGAAGTTTTTTTTGATGGAAGAATTCCATGATAGAAAAGAGAGTTTCTTGTCATCCAACTACCGCAGCACGTTGTCTCTGTTTGACGTGTTTCAAGTGAAGTAGTGGCAAGCCGTTGATAGGTTTCTGCAATTAACCAATGATTCCTGCAATGGGGTGATATATTAGCAAATCTTCTGTAAAAGTAAGATTAACAATCGATATAAAAACAGTCATTCTGGTAAAAAACTCTTACCAAACTCGAATAGATTCAATGCCACCAACCTGCAAGTTTTGAGTTACACAGCTTATAAAAAGCGACTTTTGTCCAAGCAAATGAATATCTCACACGATCTATCGACATTCTAGATATACTGCAAAATATGAAATGGAAATCAGATTAGTTTCAATCAGTTAATTGCTTAAGCAAAAGAAGATTTGCTAAGAATGAACATAAAACTTGCAATCAGATTATTTTATCTCCACCAAAATGAATGAACATAAAACTTCAGGAAGGACAGAATAATATCCACCGAAGTCTGCAACCCATATTATGTACCCACACAAAACTCCAAATTTCCCTAAGAATTGGGGAGAGGTTCACAAATGGAGATTAAAATAAGCCTACAAACATCCGGGAGGCAATATACCAAAAGGCAAATGTAAGGAATCAGTGCAACTTGGTTGGAAGGAACGAAAAAAGTTTCCAGGGTCTACAAGACACAAAGGAAGGGAGCATGTCAGATAAAACAAAGACAATTGAATTATATGCGAGAGGGAAAATTTTCAATGTTGTAAATCGCCGAGTATAATTTTCTAAAACGGAGAAATAAAGACTCGCCGGTGTAAGGTAATCTCTCGTGGAGCAAAGAAAGAATAAGGACCATTGGTGGTTAAATACAAGATGAGCTGCGCATTTTTCATTGTCTTTGTTACCGTCCTCTCTTCAGCATCAACTGCCTTCCGAATATCTGTTTACACAAAAACACGCGGACTCATTAAAACTACATCAAGAACGTGATCAAGAAACATGCATATAATTTACTCTTCGGCCAACCATAATGGTCGATCATCGAGTAAGGAAGTTAATGTCGAAAAGGTGATTGTGATATAAAAATGCAACAGACAATCACAAATATTTTCTATCAAACATACCTGTGTATATGGAAAAATGCAACAGTAGTAACCGTAGAAATGAGATACAGAGAGTAAGAGGAACAGATGATCACGAAGACAAAAAGATCCCCATAAAAGAAAAAGAAAAGAGAACAAACTACAATTTGCAAAAATAACGATCGTCATATAGCAGATTGAAAACATCGATCATCTTCGTACAAGTCAAAAAAAGTGAAGGTTGATTAGATTATCAAGCCATTACAAAAGCCTCACACCTAAATGCTGGTGCGAAGAATGTAGAGAGACATCCTTGAAGCATCATAACAGCCCATTAAATCATTACAAAAACCACACACCTAAAAAGACTAATTGTTCAAATTGTTGATTAGGCTAATCATATTCATAACATTTATTCATAAGGAAACCCAATAAAATCTAAATTTTGCTCTTAAAAATTACATCAAAGTAATTATATAAAAAAATTATTACTTCGAATTCTAACAGAACATCCTTTTCCTCCTGGATGTTCTTTCAAGAATTTGGTTATATCGTAAACCTAGATTAATAATTAAAAAGCAGCACCATTAATATGATAGATTCCGGTCCTAATCCAAGAATTAAAAAAGCAATTACTGATAGCTAGACTTACTCTGCCATGATGGTTGGTCAACAATCGGATTTGGATTCATGAAGAGTAACTTCTACTAAGAAAAGCTGAGTTCTTCCATTGTTGTTGAGAGAATTAGCTAGGGACGCGAAGGTAAAGAATCAGAAATCACAATTATTTTCTTTTTGGCTAGGTAATAGAGTAATGATGAATGAAAAACTTTGAGTCTGTAACAAAATCAAGATTTCATCCAAGAGGAAATACTACACATGTTATTCACTTAAAATTCCAACCGACCATAGATTTTAATGGCACCAACTAAACAAAGTTGCATTAGATTACTGAATTTGCACTGATGAAAAAATAGAAATACCTTAATTTTAAGAAGAAAATAACTTTCAATTTAGAATGCAACCAAAAATCAGAGGAACTTACATGAATGAATCTTGATGGATAGAAAGGAAATCGGGAAGCAGTGAAAACCAGTGTAAGATAACATTTGGAGGTTTATGTAGTCGAACATTAAGTGATGGTAAGCAAAAATAATGGTGTTGTTAATGGGTATCTTTTATTTTGGTAACGTATGAACATTTGATTACTATTGTCTATTGATTTCATCCGTTACGGATGAAAAGCTGGAGCAGAATAAGCTGAAAACAACCCTAGAGAGAAGAAGTCTCTCACATAAGTACATAACGCATTTAGGGAGAAGAAAGTGAATGTGGGACGTTGGATTTGGGCGTAAGAAAGGGGTGCATTCTGAGCCACCATTTGTCTTCTCCACTTTTCTGTATTTTGAAACCAATGATAACCGTCAATCGCAATATAACGCCCATTCAGAACCGCCTGATGGTCCTAAAACCATTTGTTTTTGTAGTGTTTTGAAACCAATGATAACCGTGGATCGCAACATAACGCCCATTCAGCACCATCTGATGGTCCCAAAACCTTTTGTTTTTGTAAGACAGATAATTTATTTTTAGATATTTTATTATATTTTAAGTATTTAATTATTTTATTTAGATTTTATATTTGTTTGGAATAGTATTTTAAGAGTAGCATTGTTCTCTTATTTTCCAAGTAATGTGGCCTCTAAATAGGCATTATCAATTGATTAATTATAATAAGAAAATTATGAAGCAAATTACAACCCTTTGGTTTATTGATTTCTTTGAATCATTTCTTGTCACATACTTTTTCGATTATCTATCGAGGTAGCGTTTCAGGCCAAACGCGTATGCAAGACTTGGGAAGCTATCCTTGATTCAAAATTCTCTGAGTTCGATTACATAATGTCAGTGGTCAACTTATGAGTGTTTTTTCTAACTCTATTCTCTGCATCTATCTTGCAATATAGTTCGAGTGTCTGTCAATTTTCCCACATCAAGATTTTCTTTCTTTTTTTCTTCTTTTTCTTTTTTTGAAAATGTGTACGAGTACTTTTGTCATATGGACATTAATGTCGTTGTTGCAGTGTTGGTTCGATGAAATGGGAGTGGATTGATCAAGATGTTGAAATAGATTCTCTTACTTGGTACAATGAGAATGTGGGTTTGGAGATTTTTTGTACATATGTCTTGCAAGAAGATCGTGTTGTATATGTACCTGGTAAAATCCTAACCTCTCATTAACTTATATTTTTTCTTGGCGCCCTAGGCGCTAGGCTAGGCGAGTGTAACCTGGTGCGTAGTGAAGCAGAGTGTAGTTGTCTTTCGTGCCATCTTCACTCTAGGCTTTTGGTATACGATACTAATCTTTTGTACATTTTTTTTTTTTTGAAGGTCATGAGATTCCCTCAGCTATTCGGTAAAGGGTAACTGTTCCTCCCTTCATGTATTTCGATGAATTTTTGAGTTTGCTAACTCAAGAAACTCAGTGCAGTACCATTGTCAAGAATGAGGTCTCACATTCATCTCAAAGCCAAAAGCATATATTTAGAGAAAGGAATAGAAGAATTAACAAAAGAATAGATCATTGGAAGAGAAAGTTATAGACTAAATTCTCGCAAAATGTAAAGGTAAGTTTCTTTTTGGAAGTTTTTTACGGCTTGACAGATCTTCACTACACATTATAAAGATATTTCATGGTTTATTTATTCGGTTTCTAATTTTGCAATAAGGAAAACTACATTTAATGGAGAATTGGCTGGTATTACGCGGTTAACTATGTGTACGAGGCTTTGCCAATGTGTAGTCTTACTACTAGTTTCGTTTTGGATGCTTTATAGCTGATTCTTCCATGCTTCATTACAAGATTGTGGTACCATTACATTTAGGCCTTGCCCAATGTTGTCAAAAACAAGACTAAAATACTACTTAGGTTCTTTGATCTTATAAATGCAAACAATTCTTGCTTGCTCAACGAACTATCAGACGCCAAGGGAAGAGGTGGATTTTGAATTTATCCCTCGGTCTTTTTTCATTTTTTTTTTTTTTTTTGCTCGATCAGTTAGTGGTCTGCTTGAGACGGAAATTCCAAGCAAATTATGATATTGCTCAATTATATTGTGTACTGGTTGGGTATTCACGGGCAGGGTTAATTTTAAATGAGTTTGCCAAGATAATTTCCCAAGGAAGTTTCTCCTTCCACTTTTCTTACAATACCACATGTGTTGGAAAGATTTATATTGAAGTGTTTGAGCAGCTAAAGGTTGCTTTCGGGATTACAGCCGAGTGTTATAGTCTTTGTCAATTTATGGGGAAAAAGGGGGTGGAGAAGCTACACCATGCAGTTGTATCTAAGGTCAAGACTGATGTGGGAAGGGGTGTTTTTATGTGTGCATACCAATTACTCGTATCAGAGGACAATACCTTCAACAATGTGAACAGTTGTTGAAAACGGAAATGCATGTTTAATGCGTTTTGCATATACTACTTCGGCTTACATTTAGCACATACATGGATTTTTCTTGATTAATAAACATAGAACGGACATCATATATTGCATCTTTGGTTTGGCAACGAAGTTATCAAGATTTCGGATTTCAATCTCTTCATTGTAAAGCTTATTTAAGATCCACAGAGAAAATTGGACTATTTTAATGTTCAAACAAAAAGCAAATTACTTAAAATGAACATACTTAAAAGTACTAGCTTAGCTGGTAGTATTGTACACCACCTAAGCAGAAAACGTGATGGTCTCATTTTCGCCTTTGGTGGACTTTAACAGCCACGACTTAGGTGGTTGCGTGCTACTAATTATAACATTTACAATTTCAGTCTGTGCAATTTGCCTCAAGCAAGAGGAGCAAAGTTGAAAGCCCTATCTAGGGTAACCAATGGTTTCAACGAGATGCATTTGTCAATTTTCACTGGTTACAAAGTATAAATCCCGCGTTCTTACTTTTGAAAATCCAAATCAATGAGAATGATAGAAATTTGTGTCCCACAATGCTATCACCGTGTTGGCCGTTAATCCTAACATTTTAGTGTTAGACTCCGCCCAAAAGAAAGCTTGAATCATGATATCTTTAATCAAACTTGCCAAATTTTTCTTTTTGTTGTTGAAGATCCTCGCATTTCTTTCATTCCAAATGCACCACCATATAACAACCGGTAAATTGTTTCAAATGCGATTAAGACCTTTTTTCAATGAATACACCACCTAAGCAGAAAACGTCCCCTTTCGATTTCCTTTTTTTTCGGTTGTATTTATTGGGTTAAGGTACCCCTTAAGTACCTTTTTTTCAATGAATTTTCCTATTGACCGATGAAAAAAAAAATAAAAAAATCACTGGTTACGTACAAGTGGAGGAAGTAAGGGTGCAGAGTTTGACAACAAGCGAAGTTGAATTGCATTAAGCTAAGGGTTTCAACGTGGTGCACTTGTTAGTGGTCACTGGTTACATGCAAGTGGAGGTAGGGATGCAGATAGTGACAACAAGCAAAGTTGAACGCATGCCTTAATTAATTTTGCATTTTTAATAAGCTTACACAGAATAGTCATCAAAATTTTGCCCTATAAATAACCAAATCTTTCTGCTTTCTCTTGCAAACAAAAACCACAAGAGATATACAAAACATGATAACTTACTCAAGCTCTCACCATTTCATTATATTTTATGTTCTTGTTTTCTCAATCTCATTAGGAAGCTCTAGTTCAGTTCATAGTAACTTTTTTCAATGTCTTTCACAACAATCTGAAACTTCTATACCAGTTTATACGCCGAACAACGGGAATTACACAACTATCTTAGAATCTACTATACAAAACCTTAGATTTTTATCACCCACCACCCCAAAACCTTATCTTATAGTTACACCTTTGCTTGAATCTCATGTTCAAGCGTCTGTAATTTGTTCGAGAAAGAACAGGATGCAAATTAAGATTCGTAGTGACGGACACGATTATGATGGTCTATCTTATTTATCTGACGTTCCAGTCGCGATTGTTGATTTAAACAATCTTCGATCAATTACTGTCGATGTAGAAAATGAAACTGCATGGGTTCAATCCGGTGCAACTTTAGGAGAAGTTTATTATAACATTGCAGTTAAAAGTCGAACCCTTGGGTTTCTTGCAGGCATTTGCCCGACTGTTGGTGTTGGTGGCCACTTTAGTGGAGGTGGTTATGGTACCCTGTTAAGATCATATGGCCTTGCAGCTGATCAAGTCATTGATGCACGAATAGTCAACGTTAATGGTAAAATTCTCGACAGAATATCAATGGGAGAGACTTGTTTTGGGCCATTAGAGGAGGTGGTGGAGGAAGTTTTGGAGTCATTCTTTCTTGGAAGATTAACTTGGTTGCGGTTCCAACTAATGTCACTGTTTTTACGATCGCCAAAACCGTACAACAAGGTGCAACTGAACTTGTGCATAAGTGGCAAGATCTTGCCTACAATCTTCCTAAGGAACTCTTTATGAGGGTCATATCAGTTGTCGTTGTCAGAATGGTGATAAAACTGTGCAAGCTATATTCAACTCGATGTTTCTTGGAAGTGCAGAAAACCTCGTAAGTCTTATGAATCAAAGATTTCCTGAGTTGGGTTTGGAGAGTAGTGATAAGAATAGGAAATACATGAAGTTCTAAGAATTAGGAGCTAGCTAAGTTCTAAGAAAAGGAAAGACATGTAATAAGGTAATAGGACTAGGAAAAGGAATTCATAGTTCTATATATATATATATGATCACCAAAGTTGTGGTTGATCATATGAGCAAGACTAGATCTTTGTGTTTAGTTTTGAGAGATTTTCTAAACATCAATAAAGAGAGTTGTCTTTATATAAGCTAAGTTTCATCTTGCAGTTGCTATTAATTGGTATCAGAGCTTGTTTCTGAGCCATGGAAAACGAAACCACCATTGTGGGTGCAAAACAGTTCACGCCACCATCAATAAAAGTTCCAATCCTCAACGCCACAAACTACACAGTATGGGCCATGAGAATGAAGGTACTGATGAAAATCTACAAAGTTTGGGAAACAATTGATCTTGGTGCATTGGACCCAGACAAAAACAATGTTGCCATTGGATTACTCTTTCAAGCAATACCAGAATGTCTTGTTCTACAAGTTGGTGAATAGGAAACTTCAAAGAAAATTTGGGATGCAATAAAGGCACGTAATCTCGGAGCTGATCGAGATAAAGAAGCCCGTTTGCAAACCTTAATGTCTGAATTTGAAAGAGTGAAGATGAAAGAAACAGATACTATTGATAGCTTTGCAGGAAAGCTATCAGAGATAGCCTCAAAAGCTGCGTCCCTTGGACAATCCATTGATGAAGATAAACTGGTAAAGAAGTTTCTCAATAGTTTACCAAGATCCAAGTATATTCATATCATAGCTTGTCTCGAACAAGTCTTAGATTTAAAGAAGACTATCTATGAAGATATAATTGGAAGATTGAAAGCATATGAAGAAAGAATCCGTGATGAAGAAAACAATGGAGAAACTCAAGGAAAACTCTTGTACACAAACTCTTACCAACAAAACTCTGCAAGAAGAGGAAGAGGTCGTGGAAGAGGTGGTAGAGGAAACAGAGGCCGAGGAAGGGGAGGAAGGTTTAACTCACAAGATAGAACAACAAGTCAGAATGATCAAAACCAAGGGAAAGAAAAGAAGGATAGATCAAACATTATTTGTTACAGATGTGATAAACCAGGACACTTCTCCTCTGTATACCCTGAAAGAATACAAAATATGGAAGAAGCAAACAAGAATGAAACAAGGGAAGCAGATACACTCTTTTCATGCACGAAGTTGTATTCTTAAACGAAGGGAAACTAATACCAAAGAACTACGAATCAAAGGATGGAGAAGAAGGAATCTGGTATTTAGATAATGGAGCCAGCAATCACATGACTGGTAAGAGACACTACTTTTCTGAACTCAATGAGAAAATCAAAGGACAAGTGAAGTTTGGGGATGGATCTTCTGTAGAAATTGAAGGGAAAGGATCAATTCTATTTCAGAGCAAGACCGGAGAACAGAAGCTTGTCACAAACATCTACTTCATCCCAAACTTACAAAGCAACATTCTAAGTTTAGGACAAGCTACAGAAGTTGGATGTGATGTTAGAATGCGACAAGATTATCTAACAGTTCATGACCCAAGTGGAAGACTTTTAGTTAGAGTCTCACGCTCACAGAATAGACTCTACAAGATAAGTCTCATGATTGGAAGGCCATTGTGTCTGAATATGAGACTGGAAGATCAGACATGGAAGTGGCACGCAAGGTTAGGACACATAAGTTTCAGAACCTTAAAAACTATGTCTCAGAACAAGATGGTTCGAGGGCTACCACAACAAAACGGAGTGGTGGAGAGGAGAAACAGACTCTAATGGAGATGACAAGAAGTTCTTTAAAGGCTATGCAGGTACCTAATTATCTATGGGGAGAAGCTTACGACACTCCACATACCTAATAAACAGGATACCTACGAAAGCTCTGAAAGACATGACTCCATATGAAAGTTTGAAAGAGAAAACCAAACATAGATCATTTAAGAGTGTTTGGTTGCAAAGCATACGCAAAAGTTGATTCTGCAACTCTTAAGAAACTGGATGATCGATCTCAGACTCTTGTGCATCTAGGAATTGAGCCTGGATCCAAAGCTTACAGATTATTCAATCCAACAACGAAAAGAGTAATAGTGAGTCGAGATGTGGTATTCGATGAAAAAGCAAACTGGAACTGGAAAGAAACTAATGATGGACCAAGTAGGGATCCAGGAATGTTTCACATGAGATGGGGTCAAGTAATTGATGAAGGCAAGGACCCATAATCATCAATACCAATGGAAACAATGATGTTAATCAAGAAGAAAAGAGAATAATGAAAACACTGAGAATAACGAAGAAGTAGAAGAAGAAGAAGAAGAAGAGATCGATGAAATAACTCAACCCATTCCACTGCGAAAATCAACAAGACAGATACAAAAGCCACAGTATCTGGAGGATTATGTTCTTCAATGCAGAAGAATGTGAGATTATGCTACTTTCTGTTAATGATGAACCAAGGAATTTTCAGGAAGCAAAGGTCTCGACTAAATGGACACAAGCATGTAGAGAAGAAATTATTTCAATCAACAGAAACAAGACTTGGTTTCTAGTTGATAAGCCAGGTGGGGTAAAAGTGATTGGTCTTAAGTGGATCTTCAAAATAAAACGGAATGCTGATGGTACTGTCAACAAATACAAGGCAAGACTTGTAGCTAAGGATACGTTCAAGAATCAGGCATAGACTTTGATGAAGTTTTCGCACCAGTTGCTAGACTAGAGACAATTCGTCTCTTAATAGCAGAAGCTGCATCAAACTCATGGGAAATACACTTAGACGTTAAGAAGCATTCTTACATGGTGAATTGAGAGATGTGTATGTTGAACAACCAGAAGGTTTTGAAGTAAAAGGACAAGAGCATAAGTTTATAATTTCAAAAGCTCTATATGGTCTAAGACAAGCTCCTCGAGCCTGGAATACAAAGTTAGATCAAATCTTAAAGAAAGATTTGTTAAGTGCTCTAAAGAAACATCAGTATACAGAAGAGAAGAAAAGGGAACTTCTTGTGATTGCAGTCTATGTAGATGATCTATTTTTGACTGGCAACTCCCTTAAGGTGATCAATGAGTTCAAGAGAGAAATGTCATCAAAGTTTGAGATGTCAGACCTCGGAAAACTCACTTATTACCTTGGCATAGAAGTCCATCAAGGAGTAGATGGGATTCAGATTAAACAAGAAGCTTATGCAAGGAGAATTCTGAAAGAAGCAGGACTTGAAACTTGTAATCCAACTAAGATACCAATGGAGTTTGGACTTAAAGTTTCAAAGGCACAAGAAGAAGCAGAGATTGATTCAACGAGTTATAGAAGAAATGTTGGATGCCTAAGATACTTATTACACACAAGACCAGATTTGGCTTTCTCTGTGGGAGTAGCAAGCCGTTATATGCAGAGTCCACGCAAGTCTCATGGTGATGTAATAAAGCAGATATTGAGATATCCAAGAGGAACAATCAGCTATAGATTGAAGTATGGTCGAGGAGGATCAAAAGGAATTGTTGGGTATAGTGACAGCAGTCATAATATTGACCAAGATGATGGAAAAAGTACAACTGGTCATATATTTTATCTAGGAGAAGCACCTATTACATGGTATTCACAGAAGCAAGACATTGTAGCCCTCTCATCCTGTGAAGATGAGTTTATGGCTGCAACAGAAGCAGCTAAACAATCAATATGGCTTCAAGAACTGTTGGGTGAAATCAAAGGAAGAGAACCTGAAAAAGTTCTCATCAAGATTGATAATAAGTCTGCAATTGCACTCACTAAAAATCCAGTGTTTCATGGGAAGACGAAACACATTCACAAAAGGTATCATTTCATACGAGAATATATCGAGAAGGAGATCATCAACGTTGAACACATACCAGGAACTGAGCAGAAAGCAGATATATTGACAAAGGCATTAGCTCAGATCAAGTTTGAAGAAATGAGACAACTGATTGGAGTACAAGATATGTCACGGGTAAGGTTGAAGCTTAACGGGGAGAATGTTGGTTAATCTTCAATATAGAAATCAGTAACAAGTTGGTTAGGATAAGAATAGGAAATACATGAAGTTCTAAGAATTAGGAGCTAGCTAAGTTCTAAGAAAAGGAAAGACATGTAACAAGGTAATAGGACTAGGAAAAGGAATTCATAGTTCTATATATATATGATCAGCAAAGTTTTGGTTGATCATATAAGCAAGATTAGAGTTTTGTGTTTAGTTTTGAGAGATTTTCTAAACATCAATAAAGAGAGTTGTCTTTATATAAGCTAAGCTCCTGAGTTGGGTTTGGAGAGTAGTGATTGTACCGAAATGAGTTGGATTCAATCTACTCTATATTTTAACGGGTTTCCCGTTGATAGTCCTCTTGAAGTTCTACTTGATAGAACTCAATCCAAGAGGTTCTATAAGGCGAAATCTGATTTCGTGAAAACACCCATTCCAGAAGTGGGATTAGAAGGAATTTGGAAAAGATTGCTGGAAGAAGATGAACCTGTTTTGATTTCCACTCCCTACGGTGGTAGAATGAGTGAGATTTCTGAATCATCAACTCGTTTCCCACATAGAGAAGGAAATCTATATAATATCCAGTATCTAGCATATTGGGATGGTTTAGAAGAAACTGAAAAACAACTAAACTGGACTAGAAAACTCTATGGGTATATGGCACCTTTTGTATCTAAAAATCCAAGAGCAGCATATTTGAACTATAGAGATGTTGATATAGGTCAAAGTAAAAATGGTACGGCAACTTACTTGGAAGGCGATGTTTGGGGTGGTAATTATTTCAAGAATAATTATGACAGATTAGTTCATGTCAAGACCAAAGTTGATCCTGAAAATTTCTTCAGAAATGAACAAAGTATTCCAAGTGTTGCAAATGTTTGAGGGGATGACGAAGAACTAGCTACGGCACTGGAATATTGGCTTAAGATGATAAATTGTTATATACTACTCCTCCTATATGTTACTTGAATAATAAAAGAAGGCTATAATAACAATAATAAAACCTTGCTAAAATTATTTCATTTATTTTTTATCTGGTGATTGATTGTATTAGATGCATGCTGGGACGGCAATACTTCCATATCTTTAACTATAATTAATATAAGAAAATTATCCAGCGTTGCATGGTTTGGTTGGTGCAAAAGTTACATCTAAGCTAATAACGCGACGAACCGGAATGTATTTGCATCCAATGAATCAGGTGCTACTTGACAAGCTCCGACTTGATACGCCAATTCTTTCAAACTTCGACGACCTATTTACCAAGCAAATATGCATCAAGATACCGACTTCACTGGATAGCACCCGTTTTCTAGTTGGCAGCTAACTAATTCCGTACAATTACGCATGTTTAGAAGTTAGGCAACCACAGTTGATAACTATTTTTGGCACTTCCAAATGCATAATTTGACTTCTCAAGCCCAATTGGTTGAGTTTAAAAAAAAATAGTCCAAGTCCAACATGAGAAATATAGCCACACGTATGAGTATGCATCTTCACTCTCCTTTTTCGCATTTCTCTGAATCCCAATTTGTGAAAACCCTAACTTCAAAAACCACTGCCCTTCCTTCGATCTCTCTTAGAGGTATTCTTCTTCTTCCTCTGATTTACTCCCTTACCACTTTCTTCTCACTCATTTAATTTCTAATTTTTTCCTAAATTTTTTTGGATTTCTTAATTGATTTTGATTTTTTTTTCTTCTCCAGTATCTGAATCTTTTTGATTTGTGGTGCAACCATGCTTGTATTTTCCTTTAAAGTGATTAATTTTTTGTTTTTTTATCAGTCATTTTTTGATCGATTCATGTAATTTGTAGTTTTGACTTGTTCTAAATTCGCTTTACATTGAACATTTAGGGCTATATCACAGTAGAAATGTGGGCATTAAACTGCAAATCTGTAGACAAAAAAGTATCGATTTTGAGAAGAGGAGGCTTGTATTAGATTGCAACCTAAGGTTTATGTATGGCCTCTAATTATTCAACGTTACGCAGAGCTGGCAATTGAATTCACGTTATAAATTAGTTAAGACTGTAAATGTTCATGTAGAAGAAGTATAGCTCCCAGAGAAAATCAAACAAAACTTTGAACAACTTCTGTTTAGTTGAGAAGGGCACCAGCTATAATGTCTTTTCAGGTTCTTGAGAGAAATTATCTCGGAAATATTGGCTTACGTCACCCTTTAGAACATCAAATGTTTATAACTTGTCTACTGCAAACACAAAATTTGCTCAAACTTCGCTTTAGAGAGGACTGAGGCTTTAAGTTTCAATAGGGTTGTTTATAACTTCAGAAAATTGCTTAACTTGATTATTACTTCTTCTAAACCTAGTACACATGCTGCTCTCTTGAGAACCTCTTCAGAAATTCCTCGATGAAAAATATGATTCATATATCACTTTCCAGCATTTATAAAAATAAAAAAACCATGTGGATGTGGCCATGGTTGATTTTTAAACACACTAGATGAGAGTTATATTTCTCAAATTTGTTGTTGGGTGCTCTTAATTTGGTCTGTAATAATGCTGTATCTACCTAGAGAGACTTTTTTGCACTAGAGCAAGCAAATAAACTGGCCACTTCTTTATACGAGCACATTAAAAAAAGTTAAAAACATATTCAGATAGGGTTGAATTTAAACTTTTTGGCAAGTAGTGCAGAACGCAACCTTAGCTCAAAAGGGCATGTCCAGGGTACAATGTCTTCAACGTCTGTACACCTGCTGTTGTCTCGGCGCTCACTGTTTGGAATTAGAGATGATATCTTAGTTCTTCGTAGTGAGAGCTACAGTTTGCATTATACTTATTGATGTTTATTTTTATTTATTTTTTCTTCTCAGTATCTGAATCTTGTTGATTTGTTGTGAAACCATGCTTATATATTGGTTTTAGGTGATTGAGTTGTCGATTTAATCAGTTACTTATTGATTAATTTTATGTAATTTGTTCATTTAACCTGTTCTCAAATCGATTTCATATGGAACATATAGGGCTATATAACGGTGGGAATGTGTGCATTAAACTGCAAAATCTGTAGACTAAAAGTATTGATTTTGAGAAGATATTGCAACCTAACGTTTGTGTGTGGAGTCCTCTAATTATTCAAGGTTATGCAGAACTGGCAATTGCCTTGACTGCGTGTTCAAGTAGAAGATGTATAGCTCCCAGAGAAAATCAAACGAAACTTTGAACAACTTCCATGTTCTGTTCTTTTGACAAGGGCACCAGTGATAGTTCCTTTTCAGGTTGCTGAGATATCTTGGAAAAATTTGGTTTAGATCACCCTTTAGAACATCGAATGCTGACAACTTATCTATTGACTACTGCAAACGAAAAATTTGCTCAAACTTCGTTAGAGAGGACTGAGGATTTAAGTTTTCAATAGGGTTGTTTAACTTTAGCCTAGTACCTTGTATTACTGATCTCTAGGCATTATTTTTTTCATTGGACAATCGCGCAACTTGATTATTACTTCTGACGGATTCTAGTACACATGCTGCTCTCTAGAGAAGCTCTTCAGGAATACCTTGATTAAAGATATGATTCATGCATCACTTGTCAGCATTTGTGATTTCAGTAGAAACTGGGTACCCTGTAGCCATGGTTAATTTCATTAGATAAGGTTTATATTTCTTAAATTTGTTGTTGGGTGCTCTTAATTTGGCTCTAAACCTAGAGAGACTCTTTTGCACTGGAGCAAACAAACAAACTGGCCACTCCTTTATGCGAGCATAAAAAAGATAAAAACATTTTCATATTGGATTGAATTTAGACGTATAGGCAAGTAATGCACAATGCAAACCGTAGCTCAAAAGGGCATGTGCAGGATACAATGTCTTCAACGTCTGTACAGCTGCTGTTGTCTCAGCACTCATTGTGTAAAACTTGATTTTCTCCAACGTCAATAAGAAACTTTCACTAATTGTGAGCACACGAGAACCTTTCATTGTGCATGGGTGTAATGTAGTGGTGTTTATCTGTTTAAATTAATCCAGGTGTTTGTATTTTTGTTGTGTAAGATTAGGGTTTGTGGAAAGATAGCTGCTTTTTAATGTTTAAAGATTAACCCATTAGATCTTGTTATTACTGTTATGATTGAAGAGATATGTAGACTTTGAGCTTTCTTTAATCCTTGTATGAAATCACTTATTGATGACATTTAGCTAAGGGGATGTGAAGTCACTTATTGGGTTGTGTAGGGACTTCTTTTGTACATTGAAGTTAAAGTAAATCATGAAAGGCGGTTTCTTTTTTGTATCCCAATGATACTGCAAATTTATAATGGGGGTGTAAGGCCATCCACAATGTGTGTATGGTAAAAGCTAAATTTAGCTCTGGTTTTGACTTTAACAATGGGTTGCTCGTAATGGGAATGTTAACAAGAAAAGCTAAACTCATGGGTAAAAGGCTGGACTCCATTTGAGAGTGAGCTTGATGTCAGGTTCTATCTCAAACTGGGCCTGGTCCTTGATTTAAATTATGAGACTCCTTTTGAGATTGAGTCTGAGACCGGCCTCAGTCTGAGAATGAGCCTCATGTTAGGCTATTTCTCTGATATGGTCAGACAGAAACAAATAGCATTTGAAGAGGCTATGTCTCAGAACCAGCAGGTGTCATTTACAGCAACAGCTATTTTCATATTCTACATTTAGCATATGGAAATACCATATATGGTAAATTGAAGCTTTAGCTAGCTCCATTGTGAGTAAGTGAATTTGTAGCAAAAAAGCTATAACTCTCCACCATTGTGGATAGTCTGATGTGGTTATTTCAAACTCTAAATCTAAGGATTATCGTATATGTTATGGGGTTGGGGGGGATTGTTCAAAATAACCGATGATATCTTAGATCTTCGAAGTGAGAGCTAGTTTCTGCCCTTATAATATATTGTTTTTATAGTTTACATTCTCATCATCTCTGTTTATACTTTTCTTAAAGTAGTAGTGTTTTGACAAATTTGCGTGTGCTGATACCTTTATCTCTTTGATTTTGATACCTTTAGGTTGCTACACCAAGTAGACAGTTTTTAGGAACAATGCAATATGGATTTTATTTTCTTGTTTGAACCTATGGTGCTGGCTGTGTAGTTTGGATATTATCCAAGAAGTGCAATGTCTGATGAGTTTTAGTTTTCAGTCAAACCATCATCTCTTCTTTGTTGTTCTGGTAGAGTAAGAAAACAATAAAGCATTCCAGTTGGAAGATTTGAATCTTTTTATCCTGATTTGGTTTTTTCTTGGTACCTCTGTTTGCTTACGCATTTTATTTTAACTTTTGTTATCTTCTTGACTTGCGAGTTTATTTATAATTTTCTCCCTCTGAAACAGGGCAAATCAAGTTCCTGGCGAAGGAAAAGAAGATTAACCTTTGAAATGAATTCAGTAGCAAAGAATGTATGTAATATCTTCAGGAATTGTAGTTTCGGTGGAAACAATTCAAGTTCATTGTTGAGTTCACTACAACAGTGGAGGGGAATCAAAGTCAGAGTAAGAGGTGGAAATGTAGAACAAGCTCTGCAGATTATGCAAAGAAAAATGACATCGACGGGAATGGAGAGATTGGTAAAGCGTCAAGGTCAACAAACTACTCATCTTAAGAATTCAGAGAAGAAAGTATTAGCTAGAAAGAATCTTGATCGTAGACTCAAATCACAAGATTTAGCTCGCAAGCTTAACTCCATCCTTCTCAAGAAAATCAGGTAATTAAACACTAGATCATCAATTTCATTCTATATGTGTGCAGATCTTACATATCAAAAACCCTAGAAACGAATCTCATTGGTAGTCACTGATTACAATATTTTGCAGGTCAAGTCCTTGAACTGAAGAGTACAATCAGAGGTGCTGATCTGAGGAATTCCTTGCTTCAACCTGTTTAGCCCTGAAGCCTTTCAAACTCAAAATCTTACCTGGGAGGTCCTGAATCAAATTGGGTATACCAAATCTTAGGGTTTTCTCTTCTGTGTAATTTTTTTTGATTCACCATAGGGTTTCATAAAAATGTTAAGCATTTTAAATGGTATATTGGTATTGGTCATTCAGCCCAAATGCAGCAATGTTCAATGCCTCGCAGTAGTTTTCTAGTTAAAGTGACTGTAATAATATGATAAAGTGATCTGCATTGCAGAATTTTGAGTCATTACCATGAAAAACTCTCTTGGGCATTGTCTGCAAGCTTTTCATCTTTCCTGACTCTGTAACTGACACTGTAACAAATATATTCTCAGGCTTTTTATCTCAATGAACCAGACCCATTCCATAATAATACTTGATCACCAACAACATAAACCCTTTCGATACATTGACTGGCCTCCCATCGATCCTCTCCTCTCGCTGTCTGATCAAGCAATCGCCGGCCACCAGAAAACATTGCCACCCATTATCCTCAGGCACAGCTCCCAGGGTAGCCTGGCAAATGTTGCATTATCTCAACCTGTCTGTATGCCCATTCTAAATAGGATTTTTTTCCAAACAAACCTTTCAATCGGTTAACAGATTTGTAACCGCCAGAAATGTAACCAATTATTGTCATCCACGTGTTAAAATATGATTGGCTCAAAGACCATGAGTTTCGGCTATAAAAATTACCTTCCATTAATGGAAACTCTCTTTACACACTGAAGAATTTTTCCTTGCAGATATTCTTCTTCTTCCGCATTTTCAGGGAAAGAGAAAGTGAGTGAATTCATCCGTGATTTTAAGAAATGAGGAAGTGAGAAGATTAACTCAGTGGCGGAGGCAGTTGTTGTTTCATCGGCACCGGCAGGCGCTAAGAATGAAGGTGTAATTACTAGTAACGGAGGAGGGGGAGGATCTCACTATAAGAAGAACCGAATTCAAGTTTCTAATACTAAGAAGCCACTGTTTTTCTATGTTAATCTTGCTAAGGTGAGTATCTCACTCTTATTCTTCTTCGTTTTTTGAGGGTCTTTAATAGATAAATGTTTGGATTTTTCATTCTGTTGTTGATTAAATGAATTTAGATTTGGTGTTTGTGTAATTTGGATGAGAAATGCAGAATTCTTTTTGTTCTTATTCATTTTCATAACAGGATCTTTAGATCCTTTTCTTAAAATGACAGAACACATCTATCTAAACTATCCATTTATGTTTTTTGATTATCGTATTCATCTAGTAAATGTTTTTAGTATAATTTTCTGAGTTTATTGCATCGTAATTTCTAGTGAAACATTGTGTTAGATTAGGTAGTAATTTCTGGTTAAAAATTTGGTGTTGAATGAGTGAAAATTATTACAATATGTTCAGTGAAATCAAAATTGGTTGCTTGTAATAGTACCAAAATTGTTTTTGTGATCTAAATTCTTTGGTTTCATGCATCATGCGTGAAAATTTGTAGTTGCATTATTTGATCTGTAAGTAATAGTGTTGCGTATATGTTTTGACCTGGCTAATGTTTTTGGTATACAGAGGTACATGCGACAACACAGCGAGGTTGAACTTTCTGCTTTGGGTATGGGTACGTCTTTTAATTCCTTGAATCTCTTGAACTTTCTGGTCTGATCAATGGTTTGTGCCTGTCTGACATAGTTTGTTTGATTCTAACGAAAAGAATAGGTACTGTTTCGCATAGTTTTCTGCTTAATTTGCACTGAAACTTTCATTTGTGTTATTCTTCAGCCATTGCTACTGTTGTCACAATTTCTGAAATTCTGAAGAACCATGGTCTCGCTATTGAGAAAAGTAAGAATTCATACACTATTCTTCCTTTTGTTTAGTAACTGCTATGAATCATTTTTTAGAGTTGGTACAAGCATCTAATTCTTTTAGTTAATACAACAGAGTTGGTGACATCCACTGTTGACATGAAGGATGAGAATAAGGGTAGATTGGTGCAGAAAGCTAAGGTGACGCTTTCTAACACTATGTTTCGGAATTGCGAATGACTTGGTGCAGAAGGCTAAGATGTGTTTTATTCTTCTCAATCTTTTGTGAACATCACTGAAATGAACTTTGCATTCATTTTTCTTTCCGTTGGTGCTGTGTGTAGATTGAAATTTTGCTGGGGAAGACTGAGAATTTTGATAATCTGATGGCAAAAGCTGTCAGCCACAACTTAGAGATGCTTTGTTCTTCTATAACTAATATCAAGAGGACATATGAAATATCTAGACCGAGTTGTACTGTTGTGTTGTTGCTGACATGATTTATTAGAAGTTGTTAGAAGTTAAAGGGTAGACAGGAAATCAACTATCTTATTGTGGAGAACAGTCTATGTAGACATTTGCATCTCCTTCCATTTTCTTTCTTCGTTGTTGTCGAATCACCTATGTAGAATTTAACTATAATTTTATTTTTTTATTTTACTATCTTGTTGTGGAGAACAACTCTGGTAGAGTTAATAGAATATGTGATTCACCATTGCAGGAGATTGTACTTTCACTTAAAATGGTTTTTGGTATACCCTCGTTCAACTGGGATGCCTTCAGTAGGCGATGTACGTTGTAAAAAGAGAAAAAACTGGATAATGGCTTGGAACAACATAGTGTTTCCAATCAGTTTTGCTCACGACACGACAATTCCATTTATTTTCGAGAAGTAAAAAAAACTTGCACCATGTTTAAACTTGGCCGACATCATCCTAACGAGTTCCTTGTAGTTGAATTGGCCATCTCTAATCAACATCTGCTTTTACAAATCATCTCATCAGGCTATTTCTCCAGACTCGTAGCAAAGGCAGCCTTATCTCAGCAACAGAAATGAAACAATTTTAAGACCTTAAAAACATCCTTCACTTCCTCCTCATCAGATTCAGATTCAGCTTCAGAATCCTTTAAAGGTTGAATAATAAAAAAAGATTAGGAAGTTTCTATATAAATGCACAAGTAAACAGCAAAAGAAGTTTCTATATGAGCAGAGAAAACAAGTTAAAAGCTTCCTTGAATCCTGAGATCTGATCTTCTGTAAACTGTTCAGCCATTTTTCTTTGCTTGACTTTGTGAAACCAGAGCTGATCGATTTAAAAGTCTAAACAAAGAAATAGAGAGAGGGGAGGAGGTAATAGAGTATTAGTAGACTGACTTGAGTGGCACCGGCAGCCAGTAGGCCGGCCCAGTACTACCAGCACTAGATACCCGGGCTCCTTGTTATTTTCACCAGGCACGCATGAAATTATGAGTAAAATTCTTATTTCTTTGGTTACTACCCGATGTCTTTTCGATAAGGATTTCTCAGAGTTTTTTAAGGTTTTAGGCAAAAAGTAAAAGACGGATGTCCGTATCAGCTACAACTTGGAGATGCGCTTTGTTCTACTGCCTAATGTTTTTTTCTACTTTCATCATTGATGTATGAAGTATCTTTTCTTTCTTTTTTTTTGATCGGCAAACTTAGATAAATTCAAAAGCACACAAGCCGTGTGATGGCGGATACAACTAAAGAAGAGCTAAAAGCCCCAAGAAAAGGCAAAAAACAAATGAGAAAAACTTCTTCGTCAGTCTATTTCTCTCCCAAATTCGTAGTAACACGTACGTCCCAACTGCAAAGATTTGTAGATATATATAAGGAAAAATAGAAAAAGAAAGAAACACCATATGTGACATAACCAGAAGATGCATTCCGTCAGGTTAGGTACATTTAATATTTCCTATAAGAACATGAACAGAATAAGAAACTAAAAGAAGGCAACCTTACCTCAGCAACAGAAATGAAACCTTTTTAAGAACTTATAAACATCATTCGGTTCCTCCTCGTCAGACTGCGCATCCTTAATCGCATCCTTCAGTAAAATCAAATGAAGAGTAAGACCAAGATTCATAAAGTAAGAACAAGAATACGCACGTAAAGAGTAAGAACAAGAATAGATTCATGAAATAAACAGCACTCAAACACTATTATTAGGACATAAACTCACTTTTATCTTTCGTGCCATCAAATCCAAGAACTCAGTGAAATTAATAGCTTCATTTTTGTCAGCATCAACCTCGTTGATCATGTCCTGGATTTCAGCTTCAGTTGGATTCTTTCCCATAGACCTCATTGCAGTGCTCAACTCTTTAGCAATGATATAGCCTACATTATAAAAGCACACCAGTGAGACAATCATGTACTAGTATTTTTAGTACGAAATAGCAGTTATTTAAAAGATATTAATGAAGTTTTTTACTAAGAAATGATATGATACCATCTCCATCTTCATCAAATAAGGTAAAAGCTTCCTTGTATTCTGAGATCTGATCTTCGGTGAACTGTTCAGCCATTTTTGTATTTCTTTCTTTTTTGGCTTAACTTTGTGAAGCTAGAGCTGATCGATTAAAAGTCGAAACAAACAAAAATAGAGAGTGGGAGGAGGAAATAGAGACTATTAGTTGTAGACTGACTAGTAGCAGACAGTGGTACCAGCAGTGGGTCTACATATCTCTATTAACACGTGCAAATATATAAGAAGATCAACACATATTAAGTACATGCAATGAAGAATATGGAAACAATATTAGTACATGCAAAGAATAATATGTGATTGAATACATGCAATGTAGAATATGAAAACAAAGATTAGTACATGCAAAGAATAATATCGATGTAATTAGTTTTAATTTCTTTGATTTATCTATAGGAATAAATTTAATTCTCTTGATGTAATTATAGTATTAGGATCTTCACTCATTCAATGTATTTGTACAAGTATATATACAAAATAATGAAATTAATCTCAACATAGTTGTGTGAGATAGAAATCCCAAAACCCAATATTGCAACATGGTACTCTAGAGCTAAGTTAGTTTTTTTTTACCTGCAACTGTATCATCATGACTGTTGATGATGACATCCAAATACCTCCATCTTCCAGTAATCCTCCACCTAATAGAGATCCAGGTCTTCCTCAATCAAGTCCCTATTATGTGCATCCGGCTGACAACCCTACCAATGTCATATTTACTCCTCTCCTCACAGATGATAACTATTGCATCTGGGAAAGAGGAACCCGAAAAGCCCTAAGTGCCAAAGCCAAGCTAGGTTACATTGATGGAACCATCACCAAACCCACGGATCCAACTGATCTCCTCCATTGGACTCGTGCAGACGATTTGGTTGGTAGCTAGGTTGAAAACTCAATCGATCCAGTTATCAAATTCAGGGTCATGTCTTTCTCGTCTGCACGGGAACAATGGTTAGAGATTAAGAACAGGTTCTCTCATAAGAATGCACCGAAACTGTTTGCCCTGAAACAATCGATTTCATCTCTGAAACAAGAAAATCAAAACGTTGCGATGTACTTTACTCAACTCAAGACGTTGTGAGATCAACTCGATACATTCATACCCCTTCAACCTTGCATCTGTGGTGCAGGAAAAAATTTCGTAGATCATCATACCCAAGATAGAGCCATGGAGTTCTTACAGGGGTTGCATGACCTTTTTTCTGCACTGCGCAGTCATTGTTTGTTGATGGAACCGTTGCCATCAGCATCCAAACTCTATAATCTCGTGAGGCAAGAGGAGGAGCAGCAAGGTATAAACTCATCCTCTCTTACTCAGGTTGAATCTGCTACACTTAATGTTTTTCGCAGTGCTCCCAACTTAGAAAGACCAAATCAGAGGTCTTTCTTTAATCCCGGCACTACATCCAACGCTGGCAATTGTACCAACAAGAGACCTAGATCTTTTTGTGACCACTGCAAAAAACATGGTCATACTCGGCTTACCTGTTGGAAGCTCAATGGATACCCAAAAGATCCGTCGAGATCCAGAGATATTCCAACTCCGGCATATGCTGCTGTTGCTATTGTTCCCAATACACAGGTTGCTCCTGGTATAACTGCATCTCAATATGCCAGACTTATGTCTTTACTTGAACCAAACAATGGAGACACTGTTGTCACTCCATTTGCCAATTTTGCAGGTATTACTCTGACTTGTTCTTCTAATGTTTGGATTATAGACAGTGGTGCAACTCATCACATTTGCTCCTCTCTCTCTTTTTTTTCTTCTTACACATTGGTTATGAACCCCAATCACGGTTCAATTACTAGATGGTTCGAATATATTTGTCACTCATATTGGGACTGTGAATTTATCTCCCAATATTCAGCTACTCAATGTTTTTCACATTCCAAGTTTTAAATTTAACTTGATCTCTGTAAGTCAGCTTACAAGCACAGCAAACTGCTGTATCAATTTCTCACACGAGTCTTGCATCTTTCAGGACCGTCTCACGGACAAGGAGATTGGATGGAGTAGGCGTATCGCTGGCCTCTACCATTTCAGTTTCCAACCATCAGTTTCATCTTTATCTTCTAATAAACCAGTGGATATATGGCACTGTCGTCTCGGTTATCCACATATGGATTGTTTTAATTTTTTATCTCGTAATTTTGCTTATGTTTGTTCTTCATTTAGACACTTGTGTGATGTATGACCACGGGCAAAACAATCTCGTCTCAAGTTTAATAACATTATTTCTTTATTAAAGCATCCATTTCAATTGATTCATGCTGACATATGGGGTCCTTTTTCTACTGCTTCTTTAACTGGTGCAAAATATTTTCTTACAATAGTAGATGATTACTCTAGGTGTACATGGGTATTTTTGATGAAAGTAAAGTCTGAAACCTTGAAGTTTCTCAAATATTTCTTTGCCTTTGTTATAAAACAATTTGGGCATCACATTACCAGCATCTCCTCTGGTAT
The DNA here is from genome assembly GCF_003573695.1 of Papaver somniferum. Lineage (NCBI taxonomy): Eukaryota > Viridiplantae > Streptophyta > Magnoliopsida > Ranunculales > Papaveraceae > Papaver > Papaver somniferum. The sequence continues at coordinate 59,101,684 of NC_039359.1, forward strand.
CAATTCATTAGTTATTCCTCAATTACAGACTTTCAGGTCCGATAATGGGTCTGAGTTTAAATCAAATGAACTTCAATCTTGGTTTCATCAAAATGGTCCATCAAACCAGTTGTATATATACGCCATAGTAAAATGGTATTGTTGAACGCAAGCATCGCCACTTGCTCAATGTTGCAAGGTCTTTACGCTATCAAGCTAATTTACCCATCCAATTTTGGGGAGACTTCATTTTAGCTGCAACATATTTGATTAACTAATTGCCAACACCGGTATTATCTCATAAATCTCCACATGAATTACTTCTCAATTCGCCACCAGATTATTCACATCTCCGAGTGTTTGGTTGCCTTTGTTTTGGAAGAAATATACGTATTTGTAACAAATTCGATGAACGTGCTAAGCCTGGCATTTTCATCGGATATTCGCATGGCCAGAAGGGTTACAAAATATTTGATCTATCATCAAAATCTGTGTATGTATCACGCGATGTAGTGTTTCATGAACATACATTTCCTTTTAAAGATATGTCTTCATCAGCATCAGTTCCTGTTGAGCCTTCACAGCCTGATTATTCTTATTACGACTCCATATTTCAGTCTCAATCATGTGGTGATATTCCGAATCCTGAGTATTATATCCCATGCTCTCAGTCTCAGTCGCATTCTGAGCATTCAGATCCTGTCGTACCTTCTCATGATTCCGCTGCACAACCAACTATTTCTACAGGCAATTCCATGAGTGGATCGTCTTCTGTCCGTTTCGCAGAATCAATTTATATCGATACTACTACTGTTCCAGTAGTTCAGTCACCTGCCGTATTGCCAGGCCAATCAGCCACATCTCCACCTATTCAGGTGCCTATCTCTCCAGCGATTCCATCATCAGCAATACATTCACATCCATCTCGTTCTCGTAATCCACCATCCTATTTAAAGGATTACCATTGTTTTTCTACTAAGGATGCATCTTCATCACTGTATCCAATGACAAATTATTTGTCCTTCGACAAATTCACTGCTTCACACAAAGCTTTTTTAGCTTCAGTTATTCTCACTGATGAACCGAGATCATTCCCTCAGGCAAATAAATGTCCCAAATGGCGCGCAGCCATGGCCAAAGAAATCATTGCTTTGGAAGCCAACGATGCTTGGATATTAGTAGATTTACCACCTGCTAAAACAGCCATTGGTTGCAAATAGGTTTTTAAAATCAAGTTCAATGATGATGGTACCGTTGAACGTTACAATGATCGACTGGTAGCCAAAGGCTACACACAACAAGAGGGTATAGACTACTAAGATACCTTTGCACCAGTAGCTAAGTTGGTTACTGTTCGTGTCTTATTATCTATTGCAGCTATTAAGGGATGGTCTCTTCATCAACTTGATGCCAACAACGCGTTTCTTCAAGGTGATTTGGATGAAGAAATTTACATGAAGCTTCCACCAGGTATGGAACGTCCAGGTGAGTCCAAAGTTTTCAAACTCAAAAAGTCTCTATATGGTTTAAAGCAAGCCTCTCGCTGATGGTTTGCGAAGCTTTCTTCAGTTTTGTTATCTGAAGGATTTGCTAAATCCTTATGTGATAATTCTCTTTTCACATATCATCGTGGTACAACCTCTATATTTTTTCTTGTCTATGTTGATGATATTATCATCACTGGTACAGATAATAACTTCATTAATTCTCTCAAATTGTGTCTCGCTTCTCATTTTTCAATCAAGGATCTTGGTAGTTTGAAGTATTTTTTGGGAATTGAAGTTTCTCGCTCATCCAATGGTATATTTCTATGTCAAAGAAAATATATTCTTGATATCCTTAAGGATTCCGGCCTCACAGGGGCTCGTACATCAGCTTATCCAATGGATACAAAACTCAAGTTGCTTCCTACAGATGGTACGGAATTGACTGATCCAAGCTTCTTTCGCCGTTTAATAGGTCGTTTGTTATATCTTACTGTAACATGACCATATATCACATACTCAGTTAATTATCTGAGTCAATTTTTGCAACATCCCAGATCAGTTCATATGGATGTTGCTCATCGTATTCTAAGATATCTCAAGGGAACCATTGGACATGGCATATTCTTGTCCTCATCCAGTTCTCCTTCTATTCATGGTTACACTAACTCTGATTGGGCAGGCTTCCCAATTACTCGTCGTTCTACCACTGGATATTTTGTTACCTTAGGTAATGGTCCAATTTCTTGGAAATCAAAGAAACAGCCTACTGTGGATCGTTCATCAGCTGAAGCTGAATGTCGTGCTTTGGAAAATCTAACTACTGAGCTTCAATGGTTAGTTTATCTCTTCAAAGACATGCACATTTCTTGTCCTCTTCCTATCACTGTTTCTTGTGATAGTCAAGCAGCAATTCATATTGCTCAAAACCCGGTATTTCACGAACGTACTAAACACATCGAGATTGATTGCTATTTTGTTCGTGAAAATTTAATAAGTGGATTGATTCTACCAAAACATCTTCCGTCGTCTGATCAACTGGATGATGTTTTCACTAAGCCTCTGGGAGCTCCGCAATTTGGTCGTCTAGTTGGAAAGTTGGGCGTTCGTTCAGGCTCTACCGCTCCAACTTGAGGGGGGGGGGGGGGGGTATTAACACATGCAAATATATAAGAAGATCAACACATATTAAGTACATGAAATGAAGAATATGGAAACAATATTAATACATGCCAAGAATAATATGTGATTGAATACATGCAATGTAGAATATGTAAACAAAGATTAGTACATGCAAAGAATAATATAGATGTAATTAGTTTTAATTTCTTTGATTTATCTATAGGAATAAATTTAATTCTCTTGATGTAATTATAGTATTAGGATCTTCACTCATTCAATGTATTTGTACAAGTATATATACAAAATAATGAAATTAATCTCAACACAGTTGTGTGAGATAGAAATCCCAAAACCCAATATTGCAACATAGTATTCTAGAGCTAGGTTAGTTTTTTTTTTACCTGCAACTGTATCATCATGACTGTTGAAGATGACATCCAAATACCTTGACATGACAGTTGTATTGGAAAGTAGGGGTGTGCAAAAAAATCGGAACCGCGGATTTCATCCGTATCGGTCCGTAAAATTGCAGGTAAAACTCAATCCACAAGATCTATGGGACGGACACGAATGGGATTCTCAAATCCGCACGTTTATACAGTTTGGTTGCGGTTGGACTTTGTAATCCGCGGATTTATCCGCACCGCCTGGAAAGTAAGATTTTTATCAAATAGTTGTGTTTGTGGAATGGTTTGTAACATATATGAACTCGAAAACGTGAAGAGAAGAAAAGTAAAAGGTTGATAACGTAAGTTTGAAACTGGGAAACAGAAACCAACATGGTAGCATGTAAAAACACTATACAGTGTAACAGCCCATAATTTTGTGAGGTTATATGCACGTTGCTTGATGAAGTGGGTACACTGTATATTACAGACTTCACACTAGTAGTAGTATACACGTACTGACTGACAACAATGATCGGTCGAGTCATATGTTCGAGTGATATGGTATCTGAATGTATGTTTCAAATAATAACATGGTCTCAAAGTTCCTTTTTTTTTCTTTTCCATCTAAATCCGCGGTTTATCCGCATCCAGCCCGTATCACCCGTTGATCCGCGGATGTTAAATCCGCGGGTGATTGGACCGGACACGGTTGGATTTTCCAAATCTGCGACTTTGACGGTTTGGACGTGGGTGACCCCTAATCCGCAACCGTCCGTCCGTTGCACACCCCTACTGGAAAGTGAAAACTACAGACAATCCCATTTTTCAGATTTTTTCCATTGTGAAACCCACGCCCAGAAATCTTCAGGCGCGCACCCATTCTCGGTGATAGAATTATGCACAGGTCCATCACTACAAGAAAAACTGGATTAAGCAACCTGGCAGTTTTGATTGGAAAAGCCCATATTGAATCGCTCTAACCCTTAGAGCGACTTAATTTGGCTCTCGCTCTTAAGTTGCAAAAGGTGGGATCTCTATAGGTCTAGAGCAGCTAGGCAATTGCTTTAATAATCAACCAACTATCATGTAGCATCTCCTTTGTTCATTGCTTCATAGCTAGACCGACTCACCTAGAGCAAGCAAAATAATCATCGCTTCATAGCTAGACCGACTCACCTAGAACAAGCAAAATAATCATCGCTTCATAGCTAGACCGACCTTCTTAGAACAAGCAAAATAACCATCGCTTTAGAGTTAGACCAACCATACTTGAGCAAGTGAAACGCCGATCGCTTCATAGATAGACCAACCAAAACTAGAGAGTGAAATACCGATCGCTTCTTAGCTAGACCAAGTACCCTTTGAGCAATTAAAATAAATTCTGATTGCTTCATAGCTAGACCAAGCAACCCAAGAGCATTTAAAATACCTATACATGGCCTGAAGTTGGTTGCTTAAACCAAATTTTTGTACTCCTGGTTTAGAAATCCGAAAATTAATTACAATTTAAAAATTAATACCGAAGGTAATTACTAATTAAGATTTCATAATTATAATTATCCACTTCCAATTAATTAAAACCATTCCTTAATTACACGTGGTATCAGTATCCCCACCCAAGCAAATTAACTTGTTACAAAAAAACAAAAACCATCAAGTTAACCAAATTGTTTGCAAACCATCCCCGAAAAGAACAAGAACCATACAGGTCCATACAGGTCCACGCAACAAAGTAACAAAAGGAGCCAGTGAAGGCAATGGACCTGTATGTTCACCAAAATAAAACTGCACATTCAACATTCATCCTATTCATCCTCTCCTGACAATTCATTCTCCTAATTATCATTAGCACATCCATCTGCCTGCAAATCATCATCGTCCCCAACATAATTGTTCTCATCTTCTTGCAAATCATCATCGTCCCTAGCATAGCCATTTTCATCTTCTTGCACATCATCCCAAGTAAATCGATCATCAACTTCATGTTCACCTTCATCTTGGGACTCATCTTCTGAATCATCTGGCACAGGTTGACAACCAAGCGTCTGCAAAACATCATTCAAGTACTCTCTGAGATTACGCTCCCTATTTTGAAGCTTTGAGATTTCTTTGTCTTGCTTCGCAACTTTCTTCTTTTCAGAGTCCAACTGTTCTTGGAGAGCAACCATTTGTGCTTCATTTTTCTCATATAAACTGAAGCGGGCAGCAACTTTTGACTTACGAGTACGCTTAGCCCCTATACGACGTGGATCAACAACCATTGCATATATTTCCTCAGGTGTGTGGTTGACTTCTCCTCGGCGAACCTGCTCACTGATCTGGTTCATCTCTTTCTGCATACAAGTTGTAAAAACAAGCAACTAAATCAAAATTCAAGCTTATGTAGCTACTATGAGGAAAATGAAGAAAAGACAACAAAACAAAACTACAGTAATAGAATAAGTAGAATTTTCATTCAAAATGCAGTAACTAGAGTAAAAAAGCAAAAGATAAATTGATCAAATACTACCCTATACAAATTTAAATTTCCTAGAAGATATGCATGAGATAATTCTAAGGGGTAAGAGTCAGTGCCCAAAGAAGTGGCATGTCTGTGAGTTTGTTACAAGTTGAAGAGAACTTAACCAAGTGAAAAGGCATGTGTCTATTATATCTACACTATCTCTTTTTTTCTTTGCAGTTTCATTTTATTGCCTAAAAAGATAAAGTTTTTGCGACCATCTCCAAACGGATTCAAGTTAAATATTGCAACATCTGCTAATCAAAGTCTTAGGAAGAATGAAAACATTGCCATCATACCAACAGTAAGAAATGCATAGCCAAAAAGCTACACAAATTTGAGCTACACATTGCCATCAGACCAACAGTAACAAATGACACATGCTGCGTATCTGGACGTTGTAGCTTGGGATGCTTAGTTCACATTTAGACCAACAGTAAGTCTCAAGCATTATTCAAATTTATTACTAGTAAGTGAAGGAGATTCGTACCTGCCAATCTTCACACAGTTTACCAAGCTTCTTAGCCTTGTGGGTTACCATGAACATACTGAGTGGATCAATCGGGAGATTTTTGCGCGCCTAATGAAATAGAACTTGTGAGTTTACCACCGTTAAAAGTAATTAACACATGAAGTACAAGGAAAAGTCATCAATGAGTAATTTAAAACTTACCCTATCATACGCTTTTCTGGCGAAACTCTCTGTGCCTTACGTGCATCCCTTGATTTCTCAGACGCAGCCTACAATTAAATATAAAAATGAAAATTAAGAGACACTCCTTCACCAAAAATATAGCTTTTTACTGTTTCTTATGATAGAGAAATCATAATCAGATTTACAAGCAACTAGCTGGACACCGCAGCTCCATGTTAAAGGTTAACACATAAAATATAATTATCCAAAATGTCAATTCATTGCAAAGGGTAAGACCAGCAAATTTTATATACCTTAAACTTTACATTAGTGTTAAAGAAGTCACACATATAAGCCCAATCATCAACATTGCGGATTCTTGGGGATGGATGTCGCAAAGCTTCCTCATGACTATCAAACGTTCTGTAGTATTCCGCCAACTCAGATCGATATCTAACATAAGCCAACCTCATTTGTGTTCTAATAGCCTCTTCAGCGTTTTCATCATCAGGTACTAAGATATAGTAATCCTAGAACAAAAAAAAAAAGTTAACTAGTGACCAGTGATCAAAAAATTCCAAAGAACTAGAAAAAAATAGAAACGGTGAATTAAGTATTACCCTGACAAGTTTAGATACTCTTGCTATCTTTTCTTCAGGCATGTTTCTAAACAAATGCACAGTCAAAGGGAAGTTGTCACTTTGGCGCACCCACATTCCTATCATGAGAATACATTCAAGGCTGAATGTACCCACCAAGCTCTTTTCAAAAACTTCCACTTTCAGTTTATCCGTGTCAGTATCTCTAATTGCAACTTTAGGAAGGGTGGTAATACCCCTAGTCTCTGTGAAAGAAACGGACATCACCCAACAAAATCAGTTTTTAGGATAATCGTGTTAACTATCAACTGTGACAGAATAGATAGAAGTTAACAGATTTTACTTATAGCTGGTGGATGGGCAGAATCAGTTTCCACAGGAGAATTTGAAGCTTCCTGCGAAAAACCTCAACGACTTAACTCTGGTGATATATCTTCATTTTCAGCCAACTGAGTTTGTTGTCGATGTGACAATCGAGGACTCCTACGAGGTGTTGATTCACATGCATCATGAGCCAATAGAGTACGTCGTAGAGGACTCCTACGAGGTGTTGACTCACGTTCATTACGAGCAAACTGAGTATGTCGTCGAGGAGACACCCGAGGACTGCTGTGGTGCACAGATGTCGGTTGAGAAGCTGAAGTAGAACGCTTCCTGCTACGATTTTCAAACTCAAGACGCTGTGGATGAGATAACTGCCTAGAAGCAGAACGTTGACTGAAGTTGCCTTCAACATCATTATGTGGTGGAACAGATGATTGACGCTTTTCTACATCACCCAACAACAATGATCGTTTTGCTTGAATTAAAGTTGGGGCCTTTGAGTACTAGATGCTTGTAATGCAATATCTATCACTGACTGTCTTCTGTTTAACGTCCTTTGAGGAGTTGTTACTGCTGCAGCAGGTCGCTTCCTGGACTTTGATACATTTAAAGACGTACCACTCATTGCTGCAGTAACCCCGTAAACAAAACAATTAGATATGAAAAAAAAAATGAAATGATACGATGAACAAAATAAGGGAGAAACTACGAGAAAGGGGAGAGGAGTCCCAGTGGCAGACAATGATAAAACTAAAACCTCGGAACTATTATGATATGCCGGTGCGTGATATTAATACAGATTTGAGTCCTAGTGAAGCAGCACAGGATTTGTACTCGGCTTATTCTATGGAAGATGTACAACTTGAACCGCAGCAGGATGATGATGACAATTTTGTTTGGGATAGGTGTGATGTTCCGGAAGAAACCGTCACTTACGTTGCGCCAGAACAAGGACGACGGAAAGCTGTCGATGATGCTGATGTTGAAAGTGTTTATACTACTAGCGATGATGATGATTTGCTCGAATTTGAAGAGTCTGACAACGAGATGGACTGGGATTAATTTTAGTTGTTTGTTTTCTTTCATACTGCCGTGAAACTGTAAAAGAAGCTTAGCTTTGTAAATGAAATTGGTATCTGTTTTTTTAATAAACAAAAGAGGAGTGGTATCATCAAAATCAAGCAAACAATTACTTATACTTCTTTGATCTGATGAAAAGAGAATTCCATTTGAAAAATGCTCATTACATTGGACCCATTTTCAAATCAATATCTGAGAAAAGAACAAGAAATTTAACAAACCAATCCTATTGCATTCATTTATGCGTGCATTACAGAATTTACTGGCACTACTCACCGGCCGGAGATCTGAACTGTGAATAATTGTTTACACCGATGAGTGCTGATTGATCACGTTTCTCATTCGATCAGTTGTTTTAATTGGGGGTTTTTAATAATCTGCAAAACAAGACAATTCAACTAAATGAAGCTAATTTTAAAGCAAAAGTCATTTAATCACGGGTATGGGTAATCATGTAAATCAAAATTGGAAATTGATCAACATCGCTTACTACTGCTAATCGTGGACGACTCCTTTTCATTACAACTCCGGTTTGTGATTTTGACGTAACCCTTCTAGTCGATGTTGGAGCTTCCATTGACAAAGAGAAGTTTTGATTTTGAATTTGGCCATTCATGTTTTATATCATTTGCTTCAGGCTTGAAGAAAAAGAAAAATTATTCAGAGACTTTGGTAACACAGATAATTAGGTAGAATGAAATGTGGAAACCGATACATACCGGAAAATCTCATACAATCTCTCTAATGAACGGGTAGTCGCTAAATTTAGTCGCTCAGATTGGTTTGACCAACCAAATACCTATTGAATCGCTGGTCATTCTAGCTCGAAGTAGGTAGCTACCAAACCTACAACGGCGGTTGCTATATTCTTACTGGTAAAAGCATTTTACCGACTAAACTACTCTATGTGGTCGCTCAAATTAGTGGATATATATTAATACCGAGCCGCTAGTTTGATAGTCGCAAGTTTAGTAGATTTATTCTTAAAGCGACTAAAATTATTGGTGCTTGCTAAGATTTTAGTTGCTTAAGCCATGTTTTCTTGTAGTGCATAATTTTGAGAAATTTTATTTTCGTTTTTCTTCTTTCCAAACTAACCTAAAATCATCGGATTCATCTCAGATCTCATCTTCTATGTTCTTCTCTTGATCTCAACAGCTTCATCACCATCTTAATCTTCGATTTCCAGTAAATCGACAAAGAAGAATCGATAAAAATCTTTATCAAAGTTGAATCTGAAGATTCAATCGTTATCAAACAAATCTGAATATTTAGTCGTTATCAAAGAAATAGAGACGCATCCATGGTGGATTCACATCCAGACGAAGGAAGAAAGAAGATTGGTGGCGGTCTATTGGAGATGAAGAACTTAGGGTCTGAAATTGATGATTCAGTGAATAAAAGAGATGAAATTTTATGTTATTCCGGAATAGGATTTGAATCTGAGAATGATTGTGGTATGAATTGAAGTTCCAGATGAAGATTGAGGAAGAAAATGGGGTCGATAGGTTGTTTTAGAAAAACAATTAAGGGTTTGAGAAGATTGAAGATCATACAGTAAGGAAGAATGGGTTCTCGTTTTCACGAAAAAGGTGATAAATCAAGACAAGTTGATGAATTCAGGGGTTCAAAAATTGCATATTAGGGTTTGAGGGATTTAAATTTACAGATAGAGAAGATGAATTAATGTATGCAAGAAGGAGTTATTGAAACATGGAAGTTATTGAAACAGGAAAGAAGATGATGATGCTGTTATGACTGCATAACCTGTCATGCAGTCGAGAAAATGTCCGCATAACATGTTATGAATTCATGCAAACGGATGTATAAGCTGTTATGCATCTACAAAATTTGTTGCATAACTTGTTATGCAGTCCAGAAAATGGTTGCATAACACGTTATGCATCAACTTATTTGTTAGTATCGAAACCAGCAATAAAAAATTAGTGCATAACTTGTCATGCACCTACAATAATTTTTGCATAACATGTTATGCAGTCATGAAAATAGATGCATAACCTGTTATGCGTCCGAAAATTTGGCTGCATAATGCATTATGCATCAATTTTATATGTCCGCACTAAAATCAACAAAAACAATGACTACATAACCTGTTATAGATGCATAACTTGTTATGCAGCCGAGAAAATGATTTCATAATTCGTTATGTGTCTGCTTTTTCTGTTGGATTCAGGCATATACAACGTTTTAGTGGCAGCATAAACCAAAATAATGGATGCATGAACAAAAATATAGTTGCATAACGTGGTATGCATCTTTTGTGGTGTATGCATATTGTGTTATGCATCTTTTTTGGAGGCTGCATAACGAATATGTAGTCAGTTTTCGAATTTTTCCCATAAAATGATGATCACCTCCAACTTTTTCGTGAAAAACAAAAATTTGATATTGTTGTTTGTCCTCGTTGTGTAGCTCTCTTAAAAAGATTTCCAACGATATAAAATTTGTAAAATTTCAAGACGCGGTTTTTTAGATATGTTATATCCAAGTGGCGTTGCCAATTATACCCCTGATGCATAACCCGTTATGCAGACGTTTTTCAAAATTTCATATAATACGGGTGTCACGGAACTAAAAATTAATTGTGAATCTGACAATGAGAATATTATTTCTTTTGAATCTACGCCTAATTTTCTCGACTGGAAAGCTAGGAGAGTGAGACATGGAGTATCACTTCTCTTTTTCAATAGAAAGAATGAAGAGTCTTGCTAATGCTAACCATTGTTGTTCTGTATCTACTGTACCTACTGATCTGCAGAACATGCAGATAGATTTGCAATTTCAACCATGGGACCTCCTGATACAGATTACATGAAAATCAATTCAGATGCTTCTTCCAAAAAAAAAAATTATAAAAAATAAAAGGTAAAGCAGAGGACATATCTTGGCTAATTGACAGAAATGGCTCCAATATATCCATAATTCATGGAACAAATAGGGTAGGTAAGGCCCTCACATGTGGGACATATAAGTTTCTAAAAAAGCCTTTAGGTCCAAAGAAGTGAACCGCCTCGTTATCGTAGATGTGACTCTTTTAAACTGATTCTATGTGATTGTGCAGGGTATTCTTTGGAGGCAAAAGACAATACTTTGATGGAAGGTTGAATGCTGAATAGGAAGTGGGACAGATGGAATGTATGGCTTTGAAGTAGGCCTGTCAACAATACTTGTTGAAACGGATATAATTTATACCATATCCATTACCGATAAGGATTAACGGATATCCGATAGTATCCGACGGATAATCAAAAATATTTTTCGTATCCGTTCCGATAACAATTTAGAATATCCGGTAATATTTCATTATAATAAAAATAATTTAAATTCTTTTCTAGTCTTTCTTTACATTTTATAAATTACCAAAAAAAAATAAAATCAAAGAAACCCTAAGGAAATTCAACCAAATAAAACCTAATACCTAGATCAAATGCAAAATATTTACTTTATAAATTATTACATTAAATTAGATTTAAAAAAGACTCGATTCTTCTCGACCAGAATTGAAAAATTCTTCTCTTTTCTCACAACCAACAAAACTTGTTGTGATTTTTTTTCTTCCCTAATATTTTTATTTCTTTGATTTCATATATTACCAAGTTAACAACTAAATATATTATTAAAAAAACAAAGAATATGCATTCTTAACGGATATCAGATATAATCCTATAGGATAATGCCTTTTTCGTATCGGTCACCGATGAGTAAGAATATCCAGTAAGACATCTGTATCCGATATCCGTTATCCGATATTTAAAATAATATCCTAACGATTCAAACGAACTCAGACGGATATCAAATATTCAGTTATCCATTGACAACCGAGCTATATGAATGGATTATGAAAAAATCGTTTTTGAATTTGATAATGATCTTCTAATAAAATATATCCATGAATCATCTCTTTGTGTTTGTTTGATAAAGTAGGTATGTTTTGGACATTAAGTTTCTTATCAAGGATAAACATTTATGAATATGTCACCCAGTAAATAGAGTTGCGTATGGTGTTGCTTGTTCTAGTTTCGTTTTCTATGATACTTTTCCTCCTGATATCAATTGTTGGATCAGTAGGGATAACCAGTTTGTAAAAAATCTTATTAGTCTCTGAATAAATTCCTTTTTGGCCCCAAAAAAAACAAACTGAAGTTACGAAACACCATAAATTAAATACAATAAGATATTTGCAAACGACTTTCAAACAGGACGTGATAATCTCCAGTTACAGAATTCCAGTAAACAAAATCATGTATTCCAGAATTTCTAGTAACCAGTAACAGTACGTAGCAGAAACCATCGCTTATGCACGAGAAATACCAGTGATATTAGTAATAGTAACAGTAGCACCCATTTATATACGGGAGAGCTTGGATCGTTGAAGCTTAATCCACAATACTAAAACATATTTTAATTTTTTCTGAAGACCATGTACTACCAAGGAAGGTTTATCATAATCTTTGGGGGACGGAACTGAAAAAACGAGGATATCCAAATACACTACAATCTTTTTGTTTCAACCTATAAATCTGATATCTTAAGTGATTGTCTATGGACAAATTCAAAAAATGCAACTTCAAGATATTCTTTTGATAATAGTTATAATCCAAAACCGAATTAATATAAAATCAATATCAAATGATTGGGATTAACGGCACAAGTATAGTTACTTTATTATAACTATAAACAATTATAATGCGGAAGTAAAGTAAATAACACGCACAAGATTTTGTTAACGAGGAAACCGCAAAGGCAGAAAAAAACAGGGACCTAGTCCAGTTTTGTTAACTATAAACAACTTATAGCTCTCGCCTCTTCCCTTTTACCATCTCGTCCGTTTCTTCTATCTCTTTTTTTTTTATCATCTCGTCCATCTCGTCTCTGTCGTTCCATTAATGGGTTTTTACAGAAGTTGATTGAACACAGAAGAGAAGAAAAATGTGATGTTTTTACATATAAGATTAAGGTTTCAATGAGAATCGATAATGAGATAAAGATTATGGGTCTGCGGTTTAGAGAAATTGAATGAAATCAGGGATAGTTGATGGTCATGGTTTCGATCCGTGTGTTGATTCAAACTGAACAGAAAGGTAAGTTTAATTTAGGGTTTCTTTAATTAACTTTGTTTTTGTGTGAAACTGATTTATAGATCGATAAATTAGTGATGGGTTTGCTTTTAATTGAAGTTTGGATGGGTTTAATTTCAGTTTCTTTGAAGGATTTTGATGCTTGGGTATCCATCAGCAGCTGAAAGCAATCACCAGTTTGGGGCAATTTTCTGCTTACCTTTTTTTTCCTCGTTTGAGCAAATCTTAGTCATCGTTTTGTTCTGTATAACCCGTTTGATATAATGTCTCACTAGAAAATGTTATGAATTCCTTACTCTTAAATCCACTTTAAGATAATTTTCTACTTTCTCACAGTAGTTAACTAGTTATAGTGGTGAAGAAGATATGCTCTCGTTTGAACTACGAATTCTGCATGTAACTAGAGATTTCTGATCTCCAATCCAGTTCACAAGTGAAATTATCAAAAGTTCAATGTTAATTTTCCTTAGCTACACTTCATATTTCTTGGCCCTGTCTCTTTTTAAACATTTATGAAACTCTTTTTTTATTAATAGTAAAATGGGAATGATATTAAGTTTCCCCAATTTTTTGCATTTCTGGTTGTAGTTGAGTATTTGAGGACTTGGAGTTGTGCTGTACGCATTTTATCTGAGATGGTTGCATTCAAAATTAGTCTGTGGTTTGAATAAATGCTGCATGAATTGATTATCCTTCCGCCCCAAAAGACCTGAATTATTTGCTGGGAAGCTCCTCAGTCTACAGAAATGTGTATTGTTAAGGGTTAAAATGAAAGTGGTTCGGAGATGCTCAAAAGCTTGGTAAGTGCTGATAGTTGAATAAAATATCGATAGCCTTTTATTTCAATGGATTCTTATGCTGTTTTAAGGGGCAAAAGATAGTAGTTCCTCTAATATACTTGAAGAAAGCAAACTATACTTGGGTGTTAAAATATGCTACCTTCAGTTTTGAGTATCTCTGGTCCAAGTCAATCATAATAACGTTAATGACTTCAAACATTTCTTTGATGTTTTTTTTCCGGCTGATGCCATGTTCACTTTAGTTCATAAGCTTCAATCGACTATTATCTGTATTGATGAGGTTGATGGCTTTTGGAGGCATCGCCGTGCTACTGACCACGAAGCTTTGACAAACATGAAAACAAAGTTCATGGCTCTCTGGGATGGTTTTACCACGGACCGCGAGTAATCTCTTAATTTTTAAATTTTGTTCTTTCCATTCCAATATCTTATTTCTAAGAAAAAGTTTAGATTTTCAATATTTATATAACGCGTGTTAGCTTTTAGCATAAAAACAAACTCACAGCATACTTGACTAAAGCGAGTCCCGTCTTACAAGAAGTTGGAGACAGAGAATCCTTGAGAAATAAACAATGGTTTTTTTTTCTGTGTGAATATATGAAAAGTTCTTTGCTACCCTTGAATTTTCATTTTAACCCTTACCAATGTGTAGGGTACGCCATACTGGTTTTCTTTTATTCTTTACTCTTTTCCTGCAGCTGAACTGTTGATTATTGCCTATTAGTAGCCGGACTGGCCTAATTGAATCTTGTTAAGAAGACATTCTATGTTCCAACTATTTCTAGATCGTTGACTGTGATTGAACAAATTGTAAATAGGTTCCTTAATAGCGTTGCAGATATAGTTGTTCATCTTGTAACCAAACTCCTTTAACTGTCAATAGTAGCAATTTAATCTAATCTTTTTTGGGGATGGAATAAACAATATGTTGGACTCATGAAGCCTTTTTTTGTCTGGACTTTCCAATTGTATTAGTTGTTTGCCGAAAAAAAAATTCTGTTATAGAAAAAGCACACTGCAATTTTTACGTTGCTTAACCTCAGACTAGGTAGAGTTTCAGGTCTTAGACAGTGCATGCAACCTGCCATTTGTCCTGATGTGGAGTTCTTATTTGTATCTATGCTCTGCTAGATTTCATTTTGTTTTGGGTTCCATCTGGTGCAGATGACAGTATGCAGGATTGTCATCTAAAGGCAGTTCACATTTAGGCTTCCAAGGCTCTCCTCAGCCAGCGGTAGCAATCTGAGGAGGAAAAAAAAATTTGGTTCAGTATTTCAAGAACAAATCTGCACCAGACACTGATGGACCTGGCTCTGTGTCTCCGAGGTCGGCTACATCTAATACTGTAACTACATTCAGTCTTGAATTTGTTTATTTTTGAAATGAGAAGGTTAAATAATTGAAAAGAAATTTTTAAGAAGTTCGTTCAATAGCTTAATGCTTCGCTACAGAATTCCAATTCACAAAAACTTGATTAGTTGGAATTCTCAAGAAGTTAGCTTTATTCACGAACTCTGCTTCACTTCCAAGTCTCCTGCCAAACATACTTATATTTCTCTCCTTCCATAAAAGATAAAATTCTGCAAATAACATGTGTGCGTGCATCCTTGGATTCGTATTGATAAACTTTTGTCTACAAATAACATAGGTTTAAGAATCGGTTCTACCAAGTTCCCAAGATAAGTAAGGATCGTTTCCACCTTGACTCTCAACATAGGTTAAGAATCGGTTATACCACATATCCTACCATAGGCATGATTCTATTATAAAAGATCTTCATAAGAAAACAGACCAACATATCCATTGATTTCCTTTCAATTACGAAACAAGTTCGTATATGTACTTCCTTTAAACTAATGTTATACAACATTGTTTCTTAGGATGAAATCAACACATATATCCAATACACACATATATCCAAGTTACATAGATTATGTCGATGTCGCTTTTACAAAGTTCAAATTATAAGCGTTATATTTCATAATTCAATATATTTCCTTGACACTTTGATCATAATAATATGACCAAGTCTAATACTAGAGTTTCATCAATATATAACTTCTCATGTTCTATGTTTTCAATCATAAAAGACTTGAAAAATACGTTAGGAATGCAAACAAGTTCAAGTCAATATTCCTAACCTCAAGTGAAAGGATGATGTCTAGTCGTTACTTCATCACATTCTTCAGTTCTTCAGAGTAATACTTGTATGTATCAACATTCCAAGAATTTCTAATCTGACCTAAATGAATTCGACTCTAGTAACTAATCAAGCGACTAAATGAGTTTTGATAATAAAATATGACAACCAACCTTGAGATACCAACGCTTGGTGGGTTTAACCGAGCTATGCTCTAACAAGAACACAAACATCATCACCAAACTTGGGACAAACATCAATCAGATAATGATCCAAACTTATGAAACTCGTTACCAAAGAAAATGATAAGATCCACAACGTAGAGGACCTAATAATCATAAAATTAAACTTAATAGCCGTATAAAATACGATCTAATTAAAACTAGATTAAAGATAAACCCTAATAACAACCAACCTTGACATACCAACGGTTGGCAGATTCAACCGGGCAGTGCTTTTATAGCTCCAAATGAGTCGATATTAGCATGAGGGGACGAGGGAAATAGGGTTTTTCCGTGGAGAGAAAACAAATGAGAAAATAAAGAGAAAAGAGGTGATACATGCAGTCCTTTTTTTCTCTTTCGAAGTTTTGTACTTTGATTGCTAAGTGCAATACTACATTTTACGGCCTTTAATGATAACATGGTTATGAAATTACTTGAACTAGTAAAGAGCGAATATGATTTATTGATAACCTCAAAACTGGAGTTTTTATATTTTATTTCTGTGCACTTGTTTTATTCAAGACTTGTTTAGCATAATCTAAAATACGTTACATGCTTAGAGCAAGTCTATGTTATAGAGTTTTTTTGACACCCTTTCTCATTCAAACTCAAATATATAGTGAAGAGGTGAATTGCATATTATTTAAAATATTTAAATTTTTGGTTTTTATGGAAAAAAATATACATCACAAAGGGACAAAAAAGGAAAGATAAAAAGAATAGACGACAAACATTGTTTGGGTTAAAGAAAGACAAGAATATAAGGAAAAAAATCGGACGAAAGAAAGTGTGACGTATAATGTTCACTATCCAACACTGAATCTAAGTATTAAAAACTTATATTAGTTAGTGGGTTTTGGGATAGGTACCGAAAATAAGTGGTACCTAGTATACTAGGAACTTTTTTTTTGATTGGAGAATGAACTCGTATTCTACTTTTAACAACTAAAATGAACAAAAATCTTAATGCGAAAAAGTAAAAGCGTAAGCACGTAAGATTATTGTTAGCGAGGAAACTGCAATCTAGCATAAAAAAATCTTGGGAATATTCAGTTTGAACCCACATTATATTAAGCCGTTATAGACACTTTTCTACTCTCAGACATTGGACTGGAAAAAAAATCGAATATAAAATATTTGCCCAACTACGATTGAACCCTTCATCTCTTGGATCTACCAAGATTTTACGCACTTGATTCCCCTAGTTGACATCTTTTACAGGCCTAGGAATTGCTCCACATTTCTTCATTAAGACTAGTATTATCTGCCTCCAACATAATACATATTTGATTTCCTTTAGATATGGCAATCAAGGTAATGGAAATCTATTTAGTTTGAGGGATCTTCAGGAAAAAAAATGTCAAAGCAAACCTCAACAAACAATTAATGTTTTTATAATTTTAGATTTCTTTATGAATAAATAAATTTGGTTATCTAACTTGAGCCTAAAATATGAATTTAATATATGTTTTTTGTATTGAGATGGATGTGAGACCTCATTCATTGTGATACTGATTTGAATAATCAATAACCTTAAATGATTGATGATAAATCCTCTAGTAAATTGAATAATTATGTTGCTTATCCGAGTTGGCTAAAATAAAATCTATGGTCGATATATGTGTAGGCATAGAATTCACCAATTGATGTTAGATCTGTGGATCAAGTATATTTCATCCGAATTTTGAAAAAATAGAATGCAACTCAATTCAATTCCATATAAAACTCAAGCAAATTTCAAATGACCAATTAAAACTATAAGTTTAAATGAAACACCAATCAAGAAGCTCACTATAACTGGGTAACTCACACAGAAAATCACTAAGTCTAGTCCAAGCCTGAAGTAATTGTTGTAACTTGAATCTTTTTTAAAAAAATTAAGAGAGAATTTTGCTACCAAGGGTGCATGGAGTAGGAGGTGTTGGTGTTTTGTAGAATCACAGGGGGGATAATAAGGATCTATGGTGTATATTGTCTAGGCAAAAGTGAGTTCCATTAGGAAAACATATGCCACAAGATAAATAATTGTCCACGGGCTCCAAGTAGGTTCGAATAAGGTTGGCATGTCATTTATTCTGCTTCTTTTAATAATATTCTCTCACCTTCTGTTGCAATTTGTCTAGCCTATTAACAAAATCAGGTGCCACATGTTATTGGTATGATCAATTTAATGTTATTGGTATGAGTGACTCTGGGTAAAGGGGAACCGATCCTAGTAAGAAGTGCAATCTAACACAAAGGGGAATCGATTCTTGTATGAGCTGCAACAAGTTTATAGCAGAAAGGGAAACCGATCCTATGGACATGTGCAACACGTTTTTAGGCAAAGAGGGACTGATCCTATGGACATGTGCAACACATACAAGTTAAATACCATATATATGTGGGGAACCGATCCTAATACCTAGTCAACCGAATATTTGGAAAGCTAGTGTAACTATGCACAGTACTCACATGGAGGTAGAACCGAAACTTGTTTTGGTAGAACCATGAAACCCATGTTTGGTGATTGAGTGTTCTTGATCAATCACGTAGTTCTTGAAAGACAGATGAACCAATTCTAAACTCATTTGGAAGTGTGGCAAATCGGTTTCAAGATTGTAAGTATGAAAAAGGACTTACAAAGTAAGGATGTCGACATACTTTGAACATGTGCAGTAACGCTTATCTTTAATTGTTCAAAGTTATTCCTTAATAGCTAAAGGAAGAAAATCCCGGATCGAAATAAATAAGTTAAGAATCTTTTATTTAAGTTTTTTAATTTTATATATAGAAAATGAAAATTAGTAATGTGCATTTGCTAGTTGGAGATTTCTAAGAGATTTTCGATCAATAGTTGGACAAAGCATTTCTAGGAATTATGGAAATCGAATTTGGAATATATTGCATATCTTGAGAATATTTCGATTTTGGAAATTCCTTGGTGTCCAAACTTCCTTGTCTATAAATACTTGAAGTTTGTATTTCGATCTAACTAATCCTTCATAACAACAAACTTCCTCAGTTGTGTTGCTACTGGTGAAGCTGCCTATTCGGAGAGGAGAGTAACCTAATTAGGTGAAATCTCTTATGGCCGCTCAGTTTAAAGTCTTCTTTGGGATTGAGAAGCTCTGTTAGTACCGTTGGTGGGAAACTAGATAATTGCAGTTTATCTTTTGTTTTAGATTGATTTGATTGACTAACGGTGGTTGAACTTTGATTGCACCTATTTTGTTTATGCTTAGAATCTTCTATTCTGATATAAGATTCGCGCAAACTGGATCGAAGTTTCGACGAGGATCTTTAGACTGTTTGAAGTTATAAAGACATCTTATGATAATCCATTGTTAACAGACTCCGTTATGTGTGTGATTGATCACAAGAGATTCAAGTTGTTGTGTGAAGGTGTTTATTGAAGATCTAAGAAGATTTGAAGACAAAGAAGATATTGAAGATTTCTGATTTGGGTTTATAATCTTTAGTGTGCACAATACTTGTGAGGATGCAACTATAATCGGTTTATCCTTGAGGTAGATTAGATTGATTAGTAGTGTAGATCGGCATCAATACAGTTCTTCGTGATTAAAAGTATTGATTGCAAAATATTAACAATTACTTCGCTAGTTGATCATAAGATAGATCTAACAACCTGACAATTTATTGAGATAAACAGAAGAGACTTTGTCGAACTCACATCACTTGGTTGAAAAGAGTTGATACCAAAAAGATTTGTTGTTCCTTTACTTTTTGGAATACGAACCAAAGGAATTGTTCCAAGTACGTGACGTATTACAGGCCGGAGGCGTGGGAATACATACGGGACTAGGTGAAATATATGTTTAGTTCCATGGTCTCAATTATACGAAGTTAGGTTTGATTTTTTATAGCGGTTTAATCCTGAGAATATTCAATTCTGGACAAGGTCCCGGGGTTTTTAGCATTTGGGGTTTCCTCGTTAACGAAATCTTGTTATGTCATTTAGTTTTATTTTCCGCAGTTATAATTGTTGTTATTATAATTTAAAGTAAATTACACAAACGTTAATTCCTATTTACTTGATATTAATCCTATTGTGTTTGGTTAAGTCCGAACCTCTTATCAAGTAAACATACTTCGTTGTTGTATTGTATCGATCTCGTATCCATTGACGATCACACGAAGTGTGAACCGATTATTTGCATTGTCTCGACTCAGTCCATAGACAATCACTTTCGGAGAAAGGACTTATAGGTGGAAAAGTTTTAGATTGAGGTATATTTGGGTAACCTCGTATTTTCAAATTGTATCAGAGTATGCAAACACGAAAATATCTAACAATCTGTGTTTGGTGCGATCCAACCTATAAGACTGGAATCTAAAAATGGTTTTTATAGAACGTGATAATGATTTATTTAACGTAAAGCAAGACATCAAGAGTTTTGAATTAACACTTGATGATGGCATCTACGATTCAATATCTGAAGACCTTCATGAAATGGAATTTACTAGACAAGTTCATCTTGTTAATGATGTAGAAAATGGTGATAACTGGGAATCATGCCTAGAAAATCAGTTGGATGAAATATCCGATGATGGTGACTCAGATATTGATCAAGATGTGGATGATGAAATCTCAAAATACTCCAAGATACTGAAGCCTTTGGGGAAAGAGTAAACTCAAAACTTCTGATGTCATTGATCTCTTAACTCTTATATGTCTACAGAACAAGAAGTTGAGAAAAGTTTTTCAAGGACAATGTTGTGGTTCTCGCACTACTGAATATCTTCTTAAAGATCGTATAAATGATCTAAATTCTAAGAAATTAGAATGTGAAAATCTTCGAAGAGAACTGTTTTTGTCGGAAAAGAAACGTGTTGAATCGTAAGCAATGTTTAATTCTCGACAAATACAGGGTCTTGAAGAAAAATCCAGTGCTAGTCTCTCTCAAACAAAATCGTTAGAGAAATAGCGTGATGTTTCTCTTAAAAAAATTCACTTGTTGGAAGAGAAACTTGTTGAATCTGATGCAAGGATTAACTCTCAACAAAAGAGTTTTGAAGAGAAATAAGGTGTATATCTCTCACGAGAAAAACACCTTGAGGCTGATCTAGCTGGTGCTCTTGATAAAATCAAGATGTTGGAAGAACAAAATTTGTACTTGAAAAAATCCAATGATAGCACAAAAAATTTATCCTCATTGTTAGAAGCAGGAAGATATCATGGTGATACACGGGGATTAGGATATAAGGAATCAGATGCTTCCAATGATAATAATGAGATAAAATTTGTTAAAGCTACAAATTCTTCTCAACCAGAGGCTTCCACTGATGAAAAAGATGCTCATATTTCTTGTAAAGAAGAAAAGTCTGTCAAGCCTAAGAATAGTGTTCAACCAGCAGTAATTAAAGAAGGAATTTCTGCTAATGTTAAGAAAGCAACAGCACTGAACAAAGATAAGAAGAAGAAGAAAACTCGTCGATCTCCAATGCAAGAGGATCCACAAAAAGGTAACATCAAAACTCATACTTCGTATATTTATACTAAACATTGTTATTATTGTGACAATAAAGGACACTTGTAATGGGGATGCAAAGTTCATAAGATGCAAAATGCACTTTCTTTTGTATCAAACGAATTGGCTAAGTTTTTTCCTCATAAGAACTCATATATTTATTTTCCTAAGTTTAGGAAAAAGAATTATTATAATGATAGTTCAAATTTTGCATATCGCTCGACAAGGTCATCTCATAAAAGACCCGAATGTAGAAAGAGATATAACTTTGTAAATGCAAAGACAAGATCTGATGTTCCAAATTGGAAAAAGGGTGTTTCGCAAAATATTCTAGAGGAAAATAATCCTAATGGTATGAAGGAGAATGCTGCTCCTGCGAAACCCAACTCTAAATGGGTCCCGAATTCCTCCATAGCCAAGAAGGGACCAAAAGTTAGTCACAAGAATGACTCTCAGTTGTTAATTGTTGGTGACAATAATTACAAGAGTTTTCTTGAAAGACTAAAGAAAGACATCATGTCTGAAATGTATTGTACTAGTGGACGTTGTGATAATGACACTATTCATCACAAGTCAAAGAAGAAAATAAGAGATGGAACAAGAGAAAACAAACCAAGAAAGAGGTCAAGAATGATGATTCCGTCTTAGTCACTCATAACGAACAAGATAAGGATCAACTCAACAAAACCTAGTTGTGTTTAATTGTGCATGCTCACCTTTGTGATCAATCCTATGAAGGGTGAAGAAGCATGTCAAACTGAGCGCATGATCTCTCGGTTATTATATGACTAATTAACATCTTTAGGGAGATTTATTTTCTTCTATACTCATACTTTCTGTGTCTATATTTGATATTTTGATAAAAACGGTAATTTTGAGTTTATGATGTTGATATCTACTGACCATATATTGTAGATCTTGTTTTGATGGTTAAAACGAGGCAAAAATCACTGAATTCGGACTTCGTATGCAAAAATTATGCCTAAAACAGTTTTGTGTATGAATTCGTGTGGTTTGACCGATTTCAAGAAGCAAATCCCTATGAATGAATGTTTATATTTTTTCTATAAGTATTCGGTTTATGGATGTCTGATTTCGGTTTTCACAACCTTAATATCCGATCTCATATGTTACGAACCCTTATGGTTTGGGTGACTTTTTGATTTAGCGGGATTGAGTTCTAGCCCATGTTGGTAGGCTTTATCAAAGGATCATGAGGGGTTCCTGTAGAAACAATATGTGAAAAAGTCACAATATGTTGAATCTTTTGGTTTAGCATAAAAGAATATGTGTTTCGGGGTTTTCAACTTTTGCTTGCAATAGTTAAAAGCCGGTTTTCAACCTTTCTCTGGTAAAGGTTGGTTGTTGTTATTCTTTTGTTTTTGCATAAGGATGACAACATAATGATATTTCAATATCAATTCTCCCTGGAAGAAGATGCAAACATATTGGAGAAGCGGATGCGAAATTTGAGGTAACGAGTTTGTTAGTTAATCGTTTTCCTGTTTAAGAAAAGCTTGATTTTATTGCGTATATTTATTGCTTTTACTTAAAAATAATTCGATATAATTGATGTTTTATTCCATTATTTTTGTATGGATGTGTGTGTGATTCAATTGTTTCCGGTTAAGAAAAATTATTGTTATCTTGTTTTATTGTTTGATATCAATTGTTTAGGCTTACAAAATTTCGGTGCAATTGTGGTGCTTTAATGTCTATGTTGTTTCAATTGCTTCTGGCTGAGGTGAATAATTATGCAAGTTGATTTATTTGGTTTGTATGAATTGTTTATGGCTTAACGAAAGAAAAGTTTTACGGGATGAATTGTTAGTCCAATTCGATTCCGGATAAGAGAAACTAGGTTAATTCTGATCTTAGTTAGACTTATCAAAGTGGAGGTTTCGGTTATTCAAGTCTAATTGAATGCCTTTACAAGAAATGCTAGTTAACTAACCTAGTACTTGTCTTGTTTAGAAGTTAAAGGTCTAAGTTATATGGATAATTAAAACCTGGTGACAAAAATAGAGTTTATCTTTATTTTGGTCTTATCAAACAAAGCGGTTGTATTTGTACAATCGGTTTAGCAACGGAACTAAGATGCTTAGTTGATTTTTGGTTTGCTAAACTATTAGGAAAAATTTCTTCGGGCAATTGTTCCTTGGTAACATATCAAAACAAAATTACTTTGTAGTTTCGGTTTTGATATTTGTTATCAAAAATGGTGTGTGGAACCCTCATGCTTAACTCTATAGGTTGCAAGTATATTTTGAGATTTGTAAGATCCTTTTCGTATTGTCCTTTATTTTTTCGTTTCTTTGTCATTTTATGACAAAAAGGGGGAGAAATATATGGAGTAAACAAGTGATACTGGTATTGATTTATATTGATTGGTATCACTAAGGGAAAGAACATTGGTGCTTAAACGTTTATCTAGCGAAAGAGTAAAAGCATAGACTAAGGGGGAGTAACATATCATATGATACTTGTAGTTATTTGGTCTATAAGGGAATAACAAAGACGCGCGAATTGAAAATCTACCTATCTTACCTTTAGGGGGAGTATTAGCTTTGTTATTATAATGTCAACATCGACATCTATGGATTGAATGTATGACAGGTTATTGTGTTGTTGAATTCGGGAATCAAGCGTATGTGTAATGAATTCTTGTAATTTGTTTATCCATATGATGTAAGAGTTTTGTCACTAAAATTTACAAAGGGGGAGATTATTAGAGCATAGCTCGGTTGAACCCACCAAGCGTTGGCATGTCAAGTTTGGTTGTCATATTTTAGTGAACCAAAACTCATTTACGAGTCGCTTGATTATGTACTAGAGTCAACTTCGTATATGTTAGCTTTAAAGTATTAGGATATGAGACATTACAAGTATTGCAAAGACTTGAAGAAGTGAAGAAGTAAGAAGCTACAACGACAACATCATCCTTCCACTTGAGGTTAGTGATATTTGACTTGAACTGTTTCATTCCCTAACATATCTTTCAAGTCGTGCATATTGAAAACATAATTGTGAAGCATGAACACTATAGATAGACATAGTATTAAGGAATACAATACGAGGTTTATTTGCTTAACCATTAAACTTTGTATATAAGACATCGAGATAATCGTTTGAATGTTATTGTGATTATGTATGGGTATGAGGTGAGGATTTCATCCTAGAAAACAATGTTTTACATGTGTTTTAAGGAAGTAAATTCATGAACTTGTTTTGTGAATCGAAAAGGAAATCGCCAGGCATTATTGGTAGTGTTATTCATTGCATATCTTTTGAACTACCAATATGTGTGATTAGTATAACCGCTCATGACTTGTTTGTGTTCTTGGAAAAACTATTCACAGAGGCCTGACTTTTGTATTGGTATGACTTTTATTAGTGAAACCAATCTTAAGTAATCACCTGAGATGGTATGATCGATTTAATGTTATTGGTATGACCGACTCTGGGTAAAGGGGAACCGATCCTAGTAAGAGGTTCAACCTAACACAAAGGAGAATCGATCCTTGTATGAGCTGCAGCAAGTTTATAGCAGAAAGGGAAACCGATCTTATGGACATGTGCAACACGTTTTTAGTTAAAGGGGAACCGGTCCTATGGACATGTGTAACACATAAAAGTTAAATACCATATATATGTGGGGAACCGATCCTAGTACCTAGTCAATCGAATTTTCGGAAGGCTAGTGTAACTATGCACATTACTCACATGGAGGTAGAACCGAAACTTGTTTTGGTAGAACCATGAAACCCATGTTTGGTGATTGAGTGTTCTTGATCAATCACGTAGTTCTTGAAAGACATATGAACCAATTCTAAACTCATTTGGAAGTGTGGCAAATCGGTTTCAAGATTGTAAGTATGAAAAAGGACTTACAAAGTAAGGATGTCAACATACTTTGAAAATGTTCGTTAACGCTTATCTTTAATTGTTCAAAGTTATTCCTTAATAGCTAAAGGAAGAAAATCTCGGATCGAAATAAACAAGTTAATAATCTTTTATTTAAGGTTTTTAATTTTATATATGGAAAATGAAAATTAGTAATGTGCATTTACCAGTTGGAGATTTTCTAAGAGATTTTCGGTCAATATTTGGACAGAGCATTTCCAGGAATTATGGAAACCGAATTTGGAATATATTGCATATCTTGAGAATATTTCGGTTTTGGAAATTCCTTGGTGTCCAAACTTCCTTGTCTATAAATACTTGAAGTTTGCATTTCGAGCAAACTAATCCTTCGTAACAACAAACTTCCTCAGTTGTGCTGCTACTGATGAAGCCGCCTATTCGGAGAGGAGAGTAACCTAATTAGGATAAATCTCTTACGACCGCTCAGTTTAAAGTCTTCTTTGGGATTGAGAAGCTCTATTAGTACCGTTGGTAGGAAACTAGATAATTGTGGTTTATCTTTTATTTTCGGTTGATTTGATTGACTAACGGTGGTTGAACTTTGATTGCACCTCGTTTGTTTTTGCATGAGAATCTTCTCTTCTGATATAATATTCACTCAAACTAGATCGAATTTCGACGGGGATCTTTAGACTGTTTGAAGTTCTAAAGACATCTTGTGGTAATCCGTTGTTAACAGACTCCGTTCTGTGTGTGATTGATCACAAGAGATTCAAGTTGTTGTGTGCATGTGTTTATTGAAGATCTAAGAATATTTGAAGACAAAGAAGATATTGAAGATTTCTGATTGGGTTTATAATCTTTGGTGTGCACAATACTTGTTTCGGTATAAGAGGATCCAACTATAATCGGTTTATCCTTGTGGTAGATTAGATTGATTAGTTGTGTAGATCGGCATCAATACAATTTTTTGTGATTAAAAGTATTGATTGCAAAATCTTAACAATTGCTTCGGTAGTTGATCATAAGATAGATATAAGAACCTGAAAAAGGAGTTTATTGAGATAAATGGAAGATCCTTTTTTGAACTCACATCACTTGTCATAAGGTAAACATAAGAGCCTTTGTACAGCAGCATAAATACAATTCTTTGTGATTAAAAGTTGAAAAAGCGGGGGTATGGACTAACTCTGAAATACTTTCTAGAGAATGAACTAGACAGTCAGACTCAATCTAGCTAAAAGTATCTCAAGGATTTAATATCTCTCTCTTGTTTTGATTCACTCGAGCTAATAGAAATCAATGAGTCTTTAATCAAACACAAGGAATAACTTGGATGGTACCAAAGACCAATATCCAAGGATCAATCAAGGACAATCAACAACCAAAGGTTGGATTATTCTAATTGATGATCTAAATGCACAACCTGTATTATTCTAATTATAAAGATAAAACAATATAATGCGTAAATAGAAATAACACAGACACCAGAAATTTTGTTAACGAGGAAATTGCAAATGCAGAAAAACCCCAGGGCTTAGTCCAGATTGAACACACACTGTATTAAGCCGCTGCAGACACTAGCCTACTCCAAGCTAACTTCTGACTGGACTGTAGTTGAAACCCAATCAGTCTCCCACTGATCCAAGGTACAGTTGTACTCCCTACGCCTCTGATCCCAGCAGGATACTGCTCACTTGATTCCCTTAGCTGATCTCACCCACAACTAAGAGTTGTTACGACCCAAACTCCAGGCTTTGACAATAAACAAATCTGTCTCCCATAGACAAGTCTATCAAAGGATCAATCTGTCTCTCACAGATAAACCCTAAAGGTTTTGTTCTGTCTTTTGATAATAATCAAGGTGAACAGGAACCAATTGATAATCCGGTCTTATATTCCCGAAGAACAGCCTAGATTTATCAATCACCTCAAAACAATCTTAATTGTATGGTAGCGAAACAAGATGTTGCAGAATCAAAAACAATGAGACGAAGATGTTTGTCATTACTTTTTATATCTTTCCTATCGGAGATATCAATCTCAATCTGATTGTACTCGTACGATAGAAGATGCAAGATCAGATCACACAACTACGACAAAAGTAGTATCGGTCTGGCTTCACAATCCCAATGAAGTCTTTAAGTCGTTAACCTGGTTTTAGGAGAAGAAAACCAAAGGTTAAAGGAGAACCGACTCTAGTATGCAAACTAGTATCACACGTAATGTGTGGGGATTAGTTTTGCACAATACTAGATGTCTCCTTTATATAGTCTTTCAAATTAGGGTTTGCAATTAGGTTACCTTGGTAACAAAGCAATCAATATCCACAGTTAGATGAAAACTTGATTTAGATTCAAGCTAATGTTTCTCAACCGTTAAATCGAAAACTTAGCTTGTTATACACACTTGACAATGCACGCTTCTATGTTTGTTAACCGTACCAAACGTATGCACTTGTTGGTTCAACAACAGTTAACCAAATGGTTAGCCATATGAGCATTTCATATCAACCATGATCTTCTTCACCATAACTAGTTCAAATGACTTCAAATGAACTAGTTAGAGAGTTGTTCAATTGCAAGGAAATCTCATGTACTACACAAGACACAATTGAAGCAAAGATGATTTGATTCACTTGAATCGGTTCATGAACTTTTATAGCCACGGTTTGCAAACTGCATTCCTTAGTATTTTTAAGTTTAAGTTCAGAAATCATCTTCAAATATATAACCTTCTCAAGTTCGCAGACTAGGTTCGCAGACTTAAGTTACCGGGCAGAGTTTACAAACTCCAGCAGAAATTCTCGGGTTTGAGCACTTCGCCGGTTCGCTGACTGGGTTCGCGGACTTAACTTCACGCATGTAGTTTGTCAACTCCAGCAGAAATTCTCGGGTTTGAGAACTTCGGCAGTTCGAGGACTGAGTTCGCGGACTTGGTTCATGTCATTCTTCCGGTTCTCTTGATCAACAAAGTTAACAAACTTTGGTTCAAGGAATATGACTTATAGATAAATGTGTTTCCACAACAATGCTTATTTCCACCATTGGTTATGTAATCTGAACTCTCATTTCAATCATTGAAACATTCTTAGAGGACGTTACATAGTTGTTACACCATTTCTCGTCAAAGAAATTTTCAAGGTGATTGAAACATATCATGATTTTCGTCACATGGTGAAGATAAACTTGATCGAAGCGAAAAGCTTACCAACACATATTTCGAGATATAGATAGGCGAGGTATACTCGGCTAGAAATACCAAATGTGTATAATCCAAGTCTATATATATAGCATACGACTTGTTGTCTCAAAGAGTAGGAGATAGAGTAGATAGACTTTTGAGTGACAGATAAGTTCAAGTCTTCACATACCTTTTTGTCGAGAAGTTCCACCGGTTCCTTGAGTAGTTCTTCTACTTGTATAATGAATCGCCATGTCCGAGACTTAGCTATAATAGACTAGAAATCAAGACTTATAGTTTTGATCACTAACATTGACAAACATGCTTGAGATAGAAACGTATGCGAGTTCGACCGAGCAATGCTCTAACAAAAGTATTGATTGCAAAATCTTAACAATTACTTCGGTAGTTGATAAGATAGATCTAAGAACCTGACAAAGGAGTTCATTGAAATAAACAGAAGATCCTTTGTCGAATTCACATCACTTGTTGAAAAGAGTTGATACCAAATATATTTGTTGTTCCTTTACTGTTTGGAATACAGACGAAACTAGGTGAACTATAGGTTTAGTTGCTTTGTCACGAAGTTAGGTTTGATTTTGTATAGCGGCTTAATCCCGAGAATATTCAATTCTGGACAAGGTCCCGGGGTTTTTCTGCATTTGCGGATTCCTCGTTAACAAAATCTTGTTGTGTCACTTACTTTTATTTTCCGCAATTATAATTGGTGTTATTATAATTTAAAGTAAATTACATAACATTAATTCATATTTACTTGATATTAATCCTATTGTGTTTGTCCGAACCTCTTATCAAGTAAACATACTTCGTTGTTGTATTGTCTCGATCTCGTATCCGTAGACGACCACACGAAGTGTGAACCGATTAGTTGCATTGCCTCGACTCAGTCCATAAACAATTACTTTTGGAGAAAGGACTTATAGGTGGAAAAGTTTTAGATTGAGGTATATTTGGGTACCCTCGTCTTTTCACCACATATATGGACAAGTTGTCGAACATACTTGCAGCTATCTTGTTACTCCCAAGTGCATTCTTTATTGACTATGCTTTTAGAGTAGAGGATACTAACATCCTTCATGGAATCGATGAAGTTGGCCATGAAGATGATGCAAGCAGTAACATCATTTCCTTCTCCATTATTGAACCTTGCATAGGCTATCAGGTTCAGGAAACTGGATTTAGTTGTGTCATCCGCCGCATTATCGGGAGTCGGAGAACTCCACCAGAAAAGGGAATGTATATATTTCAGACACAAGGTCTTAATAATGTGCATTGTAAATCTCCCTTGTGGAACGGAAAACATCAGAACCACATTCACTTTGACCATATGTACTGGAATATGTGTTTTATGAGGTTTATTGTATGTCTCTTGAAGAAGGTTCTTAATGTAATCATTTAGTACGTGTCGACAACTTCCAAGAATATGGGAAGGTCTACTTTGGGTCAAAGAACCTAATTACGATTCTGTTTAAGGACTCCTCGTTTTGTTTATCCATCAGTGAGTAGTTAAAATAAATTAGAAGTTACAAATAAATAGTACACTATAAAAGTCATATATATATATATATATATATATAACTATTTTTATTTATTAGTTTTAATAATATATTCTGTTTGAAGTTTTATATATATATATTCTGTTTCAATATAAAGATTATATAAAACCTGGGAATGTTTTGGTATCAGAGCCATTTAAAAGGGGAGATAAAGTGCTAAATATTAGTCGCAGTGAGCTCGTAAAATAAAACCTCTTTAAAAAATTAGAGCATTGATTCCTGTTGACCGTTTACAGCTTTATAAACCCTAATTATGGCTAGCTTTGTCAGATCGTTTTCAAAAAAAAATAGTTTGAAAAATAAAATAACCCTTAATTCAGAAGAGGTCATAATGCATGACATTGAAAAACAATTACAAAACTGGAATATTCCTAAAGTTCCAGTCAATGAAGTATATAAGAAAGGATCTTTTCAATTCAGAAGCGATTACACAATTAAAACTGTAGAAAAGACCATATCTATAATTGATTCGAATGATAATTTTGAGCTTTTCTCTCCTAGAATGATAGAAGATCATAAACAAAAAATATTTAATTATCTTCATATAGGCTTAATCCAAATAGCCGTAAAACCATTGACAAGGACAGGATTAAATAATTCTGTACTCTTATGTGTCAGGGATTGTAGACACAATAAATTCACCGATTCATTATTAGGAATTATTGAGTCCACCTTATGTGAAGGTCCAATTTATTTTAATTGTTTCCCAAATTTTTCGGTGTCTCTGTCTGATCCAGGACTCCTTAAAACTCTAACTTTAAATGTTAGAACTCAGGGGTTTGATATGGTCGCATGGTCGCAGAACTTAGTCGTTGTGTATAGAATATATTATAAGGTTATGAATACCTTATGTCCTAATGCTCAAGTTTATGACACAAAAGGTCAAACTACTCTTTTTCATACCAATATTGGTAAAGTCCATACAGTTATTCCCAGAACCATAAAGTGGACTTTAAGGGTAGAAGTTCCAGCAAAGCCTTGCCAAAACCAAAATCTCCAACAAATAATTGAATATGAAGATGGAGATGTGGAAATACAGTTTACATCTTTCAGGAAAACTAGGCTTAAGATATCAGAAGGCGAGGGAAGTGCACCAAGGCCATCTGTAGCATCTTCTTCTTATACGGATCCTATTCATAATTTTATAAATGACCCAAATGATATTATTATAGAAGGAGTTAAACAAACCGCGCATCAGGTTAATAAACCTTATTATAAAGTAGAAACGCCAAAATCTACGGTTAGAAATATTACTGAACAAGTAGAACCGACATTCTCCGATCTAGAATTTGAGATAAATGTGATCCAAAAACCATCATTGGATTTACAAGAACTTCGAAAAGAGTATCATAGTTTAGAAAATTCAAATAAAAGGGCTTGGTTTGAATCCAACTTTAGTTCTAATATAAGAACAAGAATATATAAAACTTATGCTCTATACTTAAGTCATAATAAAAATCCAAACCCATTTTTCACCTGGTTTGAAGATTTTACCAAAACTTACAATTTAAATAAATATAAGAGATCGCTTAATATGTTGGAAACCCAGTTTCAATCTTATACGACAAAAGATGGAAATGTTATTCAGTCAATCCATCCACCAGAAGTAGTCCTTGATATCAAAGGTGCTATAGCAGCCCCATACAAATTAGAACATAAGGGAACTGATTCAGTAGCTAACCATAAAGATATTGGTCACTTAATACAACAAAATAACTACACCAATTTATATTTACATAAAATAGGAAAACAAACGACAAGAATTGAAGGCTTGTTAAACAAGGATAAAATCCAACATTTACAACCTAATGAGCTTAAACTTAATCCGGCACCATCTAGTGGATTATTATTTAAACCAAACCCAATAATAGATCCAAATGTCTTCATGTTGTCCAACCCAGATAATAGCTTTGTAGATGCACTAGTAGAAAAGCTAGGAAAATTAAGCTTATCTGCTTCAGGCCCATCTCAAGCATCCAAACAATCAAAAGAAGGAATAAATGTTCTGTCCAAACACGAAGAATACAGTGATATAGATATAGAAGAACTGGAAGAAATTTTTCATTCATCAAATTCTGGTAATATTAACAACAATTCTGATGACATTAATAAAATATCTTTTGGAAAAAATAAATATACACCGACAGTTCCTACTAGAAATTATTACCCTAGACCAACACCGGTAGATTTACAACTGGAAGAGGATTATAATTGGAATCAGTCTTCGTTTGATGGAAGATCCATAGTTGAGTGGAACATAGATGGTATGACAGAATACCAAATAGTAAATATCATAAGACAAATGTCGATGTATGCTTCTGCTTCTAGACTCATTAAAAACCCAGAAAAACAAATTGCTGAATCCATAGTTACTGGATTTACTGACCAACTTAAAGGATGGTGGGCTTTCCATATGTCCGACCAGGCAAAATATAGCATTTATATGGCAAAGAAACCAATCAAGCTAGAAGATGGTACTGAATACTCTCAGGAAGATATTGTTAGTACCCTACTTTATACCATTGGCCTGCACTTTGTAGGAAGTAATAGCCAATAAATGGAAAGATCTAGGGAATTACTTATTAATCTTAAATGTCCTACCCTCTACCATTATAGATGGTACAAGGATGTATTCTTCTCAAAAAAATTTAGCAGAGAAGATTGTTCCTCTAATTCTGATTTTTGGAAAGAGAAATTCGTCTCAGGATTACCCCCTCTGTTTGCTGAAAGGGTTAGAAATAGACTAAAATCAAAAAATATTCAACAACGTATTGAGTATGGAGAATATACTTTTGGCCAACAATCTTCTGAAATTGTATGTGAAGGTTTAGATTTATGCTTAGACATAAAGCTACATAGACAAATATAAAAGAATAAATTATCTAACAAGCAAGAGTTAGGTGATTTTTGTGAGCAATTTGGATACACTAATACACCATCCACGTTATTATCTAGGAAGAAAGGTACTCGACCACCTTCCCATAACAATCCTAAGACTACTAGATATCCTAATAGGTATCCATTGAAATCTAAACGACCCAATTTTAGGAAAAACAACAATAAGACACAACAATTAAATAAAAAGACTAATAAGTCACTTCTGGTCTATTACAAGTGTGGAAAAATTGGGCATTATAGTAATAAGTGTCGTACAAAACAAAAAATAAATGAGCTTAATCTAGACGAAGGTCTCAAACGTCAATTAGAACAAGTCCTCTTAATGGACTCCGATCTATCTGAAGAGGATGAATCATCCTCCTCGGAAAATTATTCAGGGACAATTTCAGGATTGGAGGATGATGAATGTACAGATGGTTGTTCTTGTAAAAATTGTTTTCATAAACAAATATCTAGTCTAGGAATTAATGTCCTCACCAATGAAGAAAATTTTATATTAGAGTTAATTGATAAAATTGAAAATCCAGAATCAAAGCGAATAACTTTAGAAAAATATATTGAAGTAGCTAAAAGAGCACCAAAACAAGAGAAAATCGAAACTTCTTACAAACCTTATAGTTTTAAGGAAATAATGGCAAGAGTAGAAAATCATCACATTAAAAAAGAACCATCAATCAATGATCTTAGGGAAGAAGTTAATCAGGTTAAAGAAGAATTAAGAAGTCTTAAGCAAAGAGTCCAGATATTGGAAATTCATAAACCAGTAGACTGTGAGTATGACTCACAAGAAGAAAACTCTTTTGATGAAATTTTACAAAACTACCAGGCTCATATTACTACACATATAGATAAACCAGAATCACCTACTAATAACCAGGATATCGAAAACATGCAATTCATTAATGTAATAGATAAAGTAATCACTCTAAAGTGGTACACCTTAGTCACCCTAATCATAGGAAAAGAATACCGTTTTGAAACTATGGCACTCATTGATTCGGGTGCAGATCTAAACTGCTTAATTGAAGGATTAGTTCCCACAAAGTATTTTAGCAAAACAACCCAAGTTCTTAATACTGCAGATGGAAACAAATT
This sequence comes from Papaver somniferum, assembly GCF_003573695.1. Lineage (NCBI taxonomy): Eukaryota > Viridiplantae > Streptophyta > Magnoliopsida > Ranunculales > Papaveraceae > Papaver > Papaver somniferum. Next base: position 59,136,146 of record NC_039359.1, read on the forward strand.
GATAATTAATTACAAATTATCTGATGCTGCGGTGTGTAATAATGGTATTTGTCTAGCGACACCATTTATCATGGTAAAGAATTTATCTCAATCCTGCATATTAGGGACTCCATTCTTGAATATGTTATACCCGTTAAGTATTAACAATACGGGCATTGAAGCCCTCATTCAGGGACATAAAATATTATTTGAATTTGTCTCTGAACCTAGGCAAAAATTTATCAACCAGGTTCAAGAAAAAATCAAGCACAAAGAAATTTTTTTTGTTCTTCTTAAAAGAGGAGATTCAATATAAGCAAATAGAAGAGAAACTAAATTGCCCAAAACTCCAAAAACAAATCAATGATTTTAATGATCTTCTAGTGAAAGAAGTTTGTGCTGAAATCCCAAATGCATTCTGGGAAAGAAAACAACATATAGTAGAATTAACTTATGAACCAAATTTTTCTGAAAAAATGATTCCAACAAAAGCCAGACCAATTCAAATGAACAATAGATTATTAGAAATATGTAAATCTGAAATTCAAGATTTACTAGATAAAGGTTTGATTAGAAAAAGTTACTCTCCTTGGAGTTGTCCTGCATTTTATGTAGAAAAAGCAGCTGAATTAGAAAGAGGAGTTCCGAGATTAGTCATCAACTATAAGCCTTTGAATAAAGCATTAAGATGGATTAGGTATCCAATTCCTAATAAAAAAGATCTTTTAGATAGATTACATAATGCTGTCATATTTTCAAAATTTGACTTAAAGTCAGGATATTGGCAAATTCAAATCGCAGAAAAAGACAAGTATAAAACTGCATTTACGGTTCCCTTTGGACATTATGAATGGAATGTTATGCCATTTGGTTTAAAAAATGCTCCATCATAATTTCAACATATTATGAATAACATATTTAATTCTTATTCAACTTTTACAATTGTATACATTGATGATGTATTAATATATTCTGAATCAATTGAGCAACATTTTAAACACTTATCAATATTCCTCAAAATAGTAAAACAGGCCGGATTAGTGGTATCTATAAAAAAGATGAAAATATTTCAAACCCAGGGTATATTCCTTGGTCACAATATTAATAAAGGTACTATAATACCTATAGAACGGGCTATATCCTTTGCTGATAAATTTCATGATGAAATCAAGGATAAAAAACAATTACAAAGATTCTTAGGAAGCTTAAATTATAATAGCAGATTTTTATAAGGATTTAGCTAAGGATAGCAAACCTCTATATGCAAGATTAAAAACCCTGCTAATTGGAGCAGTGAGCATACAACTGCTGTTATAAAAATCAAAGCTAAAGCTAAAGAATTGCCATGCCTAACTATAGCGAATCCAACAGCCTACAAAATAGTTGAGACTGATGCTTCAGATGTCGGATATGGAGGAATCCTTAAACAAAGGATTCATAATAAAGAGCAATTAGTAAGATATACCTCAGGTGTATGGAAATCGGCACAACAAAATTACTCAACCATTAAAAAAGAAATATTGGCAATAATTCATTGTGTTACTAAATTTGAAAGTGATTTGTTAAACAAGGAATTTCTTATTAGAGTAGATTGTCAGGCAGCTAAGGAAGTATTGGTAAAGGATGTTAAAAATTTAGCCTCTCGGCAAATTTTTGCAAGATAGCAAGCCATTTTATCAGCGTTTGATTTCAAAATTGAATATATAAAAGGTGAAACTAATTCTCTACCTGATTTCTTGACTCGTGAATTTTTGCATGGGAAGCATGGACTGCCAGATAACTAGGGGAAAGGCTCCTCAATTTTCTTACCCATCTCCTAATAAAAGGAACAAAAGTAATCCTATTATGATTAAAGGAAACCCAAATAAGGGAAAACAATATTCTTCTTCAGAAGAAAAGTCGGCATTTATAATGTCCACATCAATACCGCTTTTAGCGGTAAAAACAGAACATGCTAACAGAGATCCTGCAGAAGTTGCAAGCATGTACTTAAAAGAGCATATTTTACCACATTATGGTAAAACTAGAGAGTTTTATGAAACAATACTCATAGAGACAGGATCTATCCTTTTAACACATAACACGGCCAACAGTAATGGTAATGGTCCTCCTGCGTTCTCCAAGCTTGTTATTCTAAGGTATTATCATACCGAGATTGGGGAATGAACCCTCATGGGTTAAAAAAATTCAATGATCACCCCCATATCAAACCGAGATCATATTCTTATACTGATTATATTAAAGCATGGACACATATTTTTTGCTATCAAACTCAGAGATTCTCTCATTCCTGGTATATTGGTTTAAACTCAATACAATCAAAGAGCTACCAAATTGGTTCAGAGCATGGCTAAGTATCTGGGGGCCATGCCCGGAGATTTTACCTGCATATATTGTAGATATGTTAAATAAGTTTATCAAGGCTAATAGCCAATCTTATGATATAAGAAGATTAATGCAGTGGTTCTTTATACTGTATGAAATCCCATGGATTCTAAGATGGAATTATTCGATTCCACAAGATAATGATCCTGATTGGGATTATATCCCTTATTTAGAAAGGCAATTATATATCAAATGGTGGGATAGATATAATGCAGCACATCTACAACCATCTACATTTAACATGCAGTTTGTTGCAGCTCAGCTTATGGTATAGGCATCAACCACCTCAATGCCGATGGAATTCTCAACCCACATACTCGCACTAAAGCATAGGCACGGGGACTTGTCAAAGGAAGAATTTAAGAAGCATATTTTGGAGGCACTTGATAACGAAGATTTGGATTCCCAACCGTCCTCGTCAAAAACCTTTGAGGAAGAAGAGATAAAATCGAAAAATACAGAAGACATAAATGCAAATGGTGATGATTGCTTTGGAATGATTTAGGGTTTAAATGGTTCGAAGAAGATAGGAAAATTCTAATTATTTTCCGGCAAAAAAAATTAAAAATAAAATAAAAATTGGTCATCTTTTCATCAACAGGAAGCAGGATCGACTCCACTATTCATCAAGGACACGTATTTGCTTCAAAATAGTAAAAGTGAAAAGGTTTAATATTTTCAAAAAAAGAAAAAAGGTAAATCTTATCTAAGATTTCCACCTTAGATATGTCTTCCACTTGTCTACCACTTATAGGTTGTTGTAATTATAGATAGGATTCTCAAAAAAGAAAATCTTATCTATTTTGTTTCTTGCAAACTTTCCCCTATATAAATACCCGTTAAGGGAAAGGGAAAGGGCAAGTTTTTAGTTCTCAAGGGTCATTGTATATAAGTTTGAGAGTGAAAGTTTCTGAGTATTTCCTGCTTTGAGAGTGATAGTTTGTGAGTGTTTTCATGTTCTAAGTGTGAGTTTGAAGTTGTTTGGTGTGCTATCTATTAAGGAATAAAAGACTACTTTGTAAGTATCTCTACCCGTTATCTATGTTTTAAATTTCTTTTAATTATGAAGATTCCTTTTAATTTTCTATTAATCATTTTCTAAATTATCTTTCAATCACTATTTCTATTTATTAGTTTTAATAATATATTCTGTTTTGAAGTTTTATATATATATATATATATTCTGTTTCAATATAAAGATTATATAAAACCTGGGAACGTTTTGGTATCAGAGCCATTTAAAAGGGGAGATAAAGTGTTAAATATTAGTCGCAGTGAGCTCGTAACTTTTTCTAAATTATCTTTTAATTATATATTATTAGTTAATTAAAAGATAATTTGGTCTTCCAATAGGTCTTCCAAATCTAAATAAGTTCATTGTAAGATACAGATTCTGTATCGCTTAAACTTATTTTGGTCTTCCAATATACGCAGTTTGAATACCTAATCATCACCATTTGAGTCCCCTTTTAAATGGCTCTGATACTAATATTTAGCACTTTATCACCCCCATATCAAACCGAGATCATATTCTTATACTAATTATATTAAAGCATGGACACATATTTTTTCTATCAAACTCAGAGATTCTCTCATTCCTGGTATATTGGATTTAAACTCAATACAATAAAAGAGGTACCAAATTGGTTTAGAGCATGGCTAAGTATCTGGGGGCCATGCCCGGAGATTTTACCTGCATATATTGTAGATATGTTAAATAAGTTTATCAAGGCTAATAGCCAATCTTATGACATAAGAAGATTAATTCAGTGGTTCTTTATACTGTATGAAATCCCATGGATTCTAAGATGGAATTATTCGATTCCACAAGATAATGATCCTGATTGGGATTATATCCCTTATTTAGAAAGGAAATTATATATCAAATGGTGGGATAGATATAATGCAGCACATCTACAACCATCTACATTTAACAAGCAGTTTGTTGCAGCTCAGCTTATGGTATCGGCATCAACCACCTCAATGCCGATGGAATTCTCAACCCACATACTCGCACTAAAGCATAGGCACGGGGACTTGTCAAAGGAAGAATTTAAGAAGCAGATTTTGGAGGCACTTGATAACGAAGATTTGGGTTCTCAACCGTCCTCGTAAAAAACCTTTGAGGAAGAAGAGATAAAATCGGAAAATACAGAAGACCTAAATGCAAATGGTGATGATTTCTTTGGAATGATTTAGGGTTTAAATGGTTCGAAGAAGATAGGAAAATTCTAATTATTTTCCGGCAAAAAAAAAAAAAAAAAAAAATTGGTCAACTTTTCATCAACAAGAAGCAGGATCGACTCCACTATTCATCAAGGACACGTATTTGTTTCAAAATAGTAAAAGTGAAAAGGTTTAATATTTTCCAAAAAAGAAAAAAGGTAAATCTTATCTAAGATTTCCACCTTAGATATGTCTTCCACTTGTCTACCACTTATAGGTTGTAATTATAGATAGGATTCTCAAAAAAGAAAATCTTATCTCTTTTGTTTCTTGCAAACTTTCCCCTATATAAATACCCGTTAAGGGAAAGGGAAAGGGCAAGTTTTTAGTTCTCAAGAGTCATTGTCTATAAGTTTGAGAGTGAAAGTTTCTGAGTGTTTCCTGCTTTGAGAGTGATAGTTTGTGAGTGTTTTCATGTTCTAAGTGTGAGTTTGAAGTTGTTTGGTGTGCTATCTATTAAGGAATAAAAGACTACTTTGTAAGTATCTCTACCCGTTATCTATGTTTTAAATTTCTTTTAATTATGAAGATTCCTTTTAATTTTCTATTAATCATTTTCTAAATTATCTTTCAATGACTATTTCTATTTATTAGTTTTAATAATATATTCTGTTTTGAAGTTTTATATATATATATTCTGTTTCAATATAAAGATTATATTAAACCTGGGAACGTTTTGGTATCAGAGCCATTTAAAAGGGGAGATAAAGTGTTAAATATTAGTCGCAGTGAGCTCGTAAAATAAAACCTCTTTAAAAAATTAGATCATTGATTCCTGTTGACCGTTTACAGCTTTATAAACCCTAATTATGGCTAGCTTTGTCAGATCGTTTTCAAAGAAAAATAGTTTGAAAAATAAAATAACCCTTAATTCAGAAGAGGTCATAATGCATGACATTGAAAAACAATTACCAAATTGGAATACTCCTAAAGTTCCAGTCAATGAAGTATATAAGAAAGGATCTTTTCAATTCAGAAACGATTACGCAATTAAAACTGTAGAAAAGACCATATCTATAATTGATTCGAATGATAATTTTGAGCTTTTCTCTCCTAGAATGATAGAAGATCATAAACAAAAAAGATTTAATTATCTTCATATAGGCTTAATCCAAATAGCCGTAAAACCATTGACAAGGACAGGATTAAATAATTATGTACTCTTATGTGTCAGGGATTGTAGACACAATAAATTCACTGATTCATTATTAGGAATTATTGAGTCCACCTTATGTGAAGGTCCAATTTATTTTAATTATTTCCCAAATTTTTCGGTGTCTCTGTCTGATCCAGGACTCCTTAAAACTCTAACTTTAAATGTTAGAACTCAGGGGTTTGATATGGTCGCAGAACTTAGCCGTTGTGTATAGAATATATTATAAGGTTATGAATACCTTATGTCCTAATGCTCAAGTTTATGACACAAAAGGTCATACTACTCTTTTTCATACCAATATTGGTAAAGCCCATACAGTTATTCCTAGAACCATAAAGTGGGATCAGGTTACCCTCCCTGAAAAGTGGACTTTACGGGTAGAAGTTCCAGCAAAGCCTTGCCAAAACCAAAATCTCCAAAAATAATTGAATATGAAGATGGATATGTGGAAATACAGTTTACATCTTTCAGGAAAACTAGGCTTAAGATATCAGAAGGCGAGGGAAGTGCACCAAGGCCATCTGTAGCATCTTCTTCCTATACAGATCCTATTCATAATTTTATAAATGACCCAAATGATATTATTATAGAAGGAGTTAAACAAACTGCGCATCAGGTTAATAAACTTTATTATAAAGTAGAAACGCCAAAATCTACGGTTAGAAATATTCCTGAACAAGTAGAACCGACATTCTCCGATCTAGAATTTGAGATAAATGTGATCCAAAAACCATCATTGGATTTACAAGAACTTCGAAAAGAGTATCATAGTTTAGAAAATACAAATAAACGGGCTTGGTTTGAATCCAACTTTAGTTCTAATAGAAGAACAAGAATATATAAAACTTATGCTCTATACTTAAGTCATAATAAAAATCCAAACCCATTTTTCACCTGGTTTGAAGATTTTACCAAAACTTACAATTTAAATAAATATAAGAGATCGCTTAATATGTTGGAAACCCAGTTTCAATCTTATACGACAAAAGATGGAAATGTTATTCAGTCAATCCATCCAACAAAAGTAGTCCTTGATACCAAAGGTGCTATAGCAGCCCCATATAAATTAGAACATAAGGGAACTGATTCAGTAGCTAACCATGAAGATATTGGTCAGTTAATACAACAAAATAACTACACCAATTTATATTTACATTCAATAGGAAAACAAACGACAAGAATTGAAGGCTTGTTAAACAAGGATAAAATCCAACATATACAACCTAATGAGCTTAAACTTAATCCGGCACCATCTAGTGGATTATTATTTAAACCAAACCCAATAATAGATCCAAATGTCTTCAGGTTGTCCAACCCAGATAATAGCTTTGTATATGCACTAGTAGAAAAGCTAGGAAAATTAAGCTTATCTGCTTCAGGCCCATCTCAAGCATCCAAACAATCAAAAGAAGGAATAAATGTTCTGTCCAAACACGAAGAATACAGTGATATAGATATAGAAGAACTGGAAGAAATTTTTCATTCATCAAATTCTGGTAATATTAACAACAATTCTGATGACATTAATAAAATATCTTTTGGAAAAAATAAATATACACCGACAGATCCTACTAGAAATTATTACCCTAGACCAACACCGGTATATTTACAACTGGAAGAGGATTATAATTGGAATCATACTTCGTTTGATGGAAGATCCATAGTTGAGTGGAACATAGATGGTATGACAGAATACCAAATAGTAAATATCATAAGACAAATGTCGATGTATGCTTCTGCTTCTAGACTCATTAAAAACCCAGAAAAACAAATTGTTGAATCCATAGTTACTGGCTTTACTGGACAACTTAAAGGATGGTGGGATTTCCATATGTCTGACCAGGCAAAATATAGCATTTATACGGAAAAGAAACCAATCAAGCTAGAAGATGGTACTGAATACTCTCAGGAAGATATTGTTAGTACCCTACTTTATACCATTGGCCTGCACTTTGTAGGAAGTAATAGCCAACAAATGGAAAGATCTAGGGAATTACTTATTAATCTTAAATGTCCTACCCTCTCCCATTATAGATGGTACAAGGATGTATTCTTCTCAAAATTGTTTAGCAGAGAAGATTGTTCCTCTAATTCTGATTTTTGTAAAGAGAAATTCGTCTCAGGATTACCCCCTCTGTTTGCTGAAAGGGTTAGAAATAGACTAAAATCAAAAAATATTCAACAACGTATTGAGTATGGCGAATATACTTTTGGCCAACTATCTTCCGAAATTGTATGTGAAGGTTTAGCTTTATGCTCAGACATAAAGCTACATAGACAAATATAAAAGAATAAATTATCTAACAAGCAAGAGTTAGGTGATTTTTGTGAGCAATTTGGATACACTAATACACCATCTGCGTTATTATCTAGGAAGAAAGGTACTCGACCACCTTCCCATAACAATCCTAAGACTACTAGATATCCTAATAGGTATCCATTGAAATCTAAACAACCCAATTTTAGGAAAAACAACAATAAGACACAACAATTAAATAAAAAGACTAATAAGTCACTTCCGGTCTGTTACAAGTGTGGAAAAATTGGGCATTATAGTAATAAGTGTCGTACAAAACAAAAAATAAATGAGCTTAATCTAGACGAAGGTCTCAAACGTCAATTAGAACAAGTCCTCTTAATGGACTCCGATCTATCTGAAGAGGATGAATCATCCTCCTCGGAAAATGATTCAGGGACAATTTCAGGATTGGAGGATGATGAATGTACAGATGGTTGTTCTTGTAAAAATTGTTTTCATAAACAAATATCTAGTCTAGGAATTAATGTCCTCACCAATGAAGAAAATTTTATATTAGAGTTAATTGATAAAATTGAAAATCCAGAATCAAAGCGAATAGCTTTAGAAAAATATATTGAAGTAGCTAAAAGAGCACCAAAACAAGAGAAAATCGAAACTTCTTACAAACCTTATAGTTTTAAGGAAATAATGGCAAGAGTAGAAAATCATCACATTAAAAAAGAACCATCAGTCAATGATCTTAGGGCAGAAGTTAATCAGGTTAAAGAAGAATTAAGAAGTCTTAAGTAAAGAGTCCAGATATTGGAACTTCATAAACCAGTAGACTGTGAGTATGACTCACAAGAAGAAAACTCTTTTGATGAAATTTTACAAAACTACCAGGCTCATATTACTACACATATAGATAAATCAGAATCACCTACTAATAACCAAGATATCGAAAACATGCAATTCATTAATATAATAGATAAAGTAATCACTCAAAAGTGGTACACCTTAGTCACCCTAATCATAGGAAAAGAATACCGTTTTGAAACTATGGCACTCATAGATTCGGGTGCAGATCTAAACTGCTTAATTGAAGGATTAGTTCCCACAAAGTATTTTAGCAAAACAACCCAAGTTCTTAATACTGCAGATGGAAACAAATTGATAATTAATTACAAATTATCTGATGCTGCGGTGTGTAATAATGGTATTTGTCTAGCGACACCATTTACCATGGTAAAGAATTTATCTCAATCCTGCATATTAGGGACTCCATTCTTGAATATGTTATACCCGTTAAGTATTAACAATACGGGCATTGAAGCCCTCATTCAGGGACATAAAATATTATTTGAATTTGTCTCTGAACCTAGGCAAAAATTTATCAACCAGGTTCAAGAAAAAATCAAGCACAAAGAAAAAAAAAATTTCTTCTTAAAAGAGGAGATTCAATATAAGCAAATAGAAGAGAAACTAAATTGCCCAAAACTCCAAAAACAAATCAATGATTTTAATGATCTTCTAGTGAAAGAAGTTTGTGCTGAAATCCCAAATGCATTCTGGGAAAGAAAACAACATATAGTAGAATTACCTTATGAACCAGATTTTTCTGAAAAAATGATTCCAACAAAAGCCAGACCAATTCAAATGAACAATAGATTATTAGAAATATGTAAATCTGAAATTCAAGATTTACTAGATAAAGGTTTGATTAGAAAAAGTTACTCTCCTTGGAGTTGTCCTGCATTTTATGTAGAAAAAGCAGCTGAGTTAGAAAGAGGAGTTCCGAGATTAGTCATCAACTATAAGCCTTTGAATAAAGCATTAAGATGGATTAGGTATCCAATTCCTAATAAAAAAGATATTTTAGATAGATTACATAATGCTGTCATATTTTCAAAATTTGACTTAAAGTCAGGATATTGGCAAATTCAAATCGCAGAAAAAGACAAGTATAAAACTGCATTTACGGTTTCCTTTGGACATTATGAATGGAATGTTATGCCATTTGGTTTAAAAAATGCTCCATCAGAATTTCAACACATTATGAATAACATATTTAATTCTTATTCAACTTTTAAAATTGTATACATTGATGATGTATTAATATATTCTGAATCAATTGAGCAACATTTTAAACACTTATCAATATTCCTCAAAATAGTAAAACAGGCCGGATTAGTGGTATTTGCAAAAAAGATGAAAATATTTCAAACCCAGGTTAGATTCCTTGGTCACAATATTAATAAAGGTACTATAATACCTAGAGAACGGGATATATCCTTTGCTGATAAATTTCCTGATGAAATCAAGGATAAAAAACAATTACAAAGATTCTTAGGAAGCTTAAATTATATAGCATATTTTTATAAGGATTTAGCTAAGGATAGCAAACCTCTATATGCAAGATTACGGAAAAACCCTGCTAATTGGAGCAGTGAGCATACAACTGCTGTTATAAAAATCAAAGCTAAAGCTAAAGAATTGCCATGCCTAACTATAGAGAATCCAACAGCCTATAAAATAGTTGAGACTGATGCTTCAGATGTCGGATATGGAGGAATCCTTAAACAAAGGATTCATAATAAAGAGCAATTAGTAAGATATACCTCAGGTGTATGGAAATCGGCACAACAAAATTACTCAACCATTAAAAAATAAATATTGGCAATAATTCATTGTGTTACTAAATTTGATAGTGATTTGTTAAACCAGGAATTTCTTATTAGAGTGGATTGTCAGGCAGCTAAGGAAGTATTAGTAAAGCATGTTAAAAATTTAGCCTCTCGGCAAATTTTTGCAAGATGGCAAGCCATTTTATCAGCGTTTGATTTCAAAATTGAATATATAAAAGGTGAAACTAATTCTCTACCTGATTTCTTGACTCGTGAATTTTTGCAGGGGAAGCATGGACTGCCAGATAACTAGGGGAAAGGCTCCTCAATTTTCTTACCCATCTCCTAATAAAAGGAACAAAAGTAATCCTATTATGATTAAAGAAAACCCAAATAAGGGAAAACAATATTCTTCTTCAGAAGAAAAGTCGGCATTTATAATGTCCACATCAATACCGCTTTTAGCAGTAGAAACAGAACATGCTAACAGAGATCATGCAGAAGTTGCAAGCATGTACTTAAAAGAGCATATTTTACCACATTATGGTAAAACTAGAGAGTTTTATGAAACAATACTCATAGAGACAGGATCTATCCTTTTAACACATAACACGGCCAACAGTAATGGTAATGATCCTCCTGCGTTCTCCAAGCTTGTTATTCTTAAAGTATTATCATATCGAGATTGGGGAATGAACCCTCGTGGGTTAAAATATACATATATTGTAATGACGATATATATTACCTTCGGTGCATCGCCATAAGTAGTACTTTCTGCTCCACCAGTTTCGAAAACAAGTGAAGTGTCCAGCATTGGTACTTGGTTCTAGAGAATGAGTATATCTCTCCATATGTATGGAATTAAGTTTAGATTACAATGGTTACTAAAAGTTGGTTACTCGAAGCATAATTGTCAATGATTCCAGTTATAGTTCATATTCAAGCATGAATCAACCATATAGTGTCTCGGTGATCATCATTTGATTTATCAAGCCAGTCATAAGATTCAGCTGTGAGGTACTTAGCAACTCGATGAAAGGCATTCCTATATTCATGAATCTTTTCAAAATGATTTTTACCATCTGTCTCTCACATGCATCATTGGTATTTGGTCCTCAAAAGCCGTTTAATTTGATCTTATAGAAAACTATATTCCAGGAGTTTGTGGGTAAAATGAATTCCACCCAAATACGCTTTTTATTCTTATTAAATGTACACCAACTCCTTAAGTCTTGCAAGAAATTTTCTCTCTTGTTGGTTTTGCAAATCTTGTATTGGGTTCGGCACTGCAACTTGCAGGAAGTAGACACATCCAATTGTATTCCCATCCAATTTTCAAAGTAACGTGACTGCAAATTTTCTGATAGAAGAGGATCATAAACTTAGTGATAACGTAAACCTTGATCTTTTAGCTAGCACAACTTCCCAAATATTTCATAGGGAAGTATGTTTCCAATAACTTCTCCTTTTATTTGTTGTTATGTAATTTTAACCAGAGGTTATACTTAATGAAATCATGAAACTAAAATGACTATTATTCTTAGGAAGGTTAAAGTTGTAAAACTAAATAAAACAAATTGTATTTGGTATTAATTGTAATATTACCTAGAATAGTGGGTAAATACATGTTTAATAAACTTCTATGGGTAAACATTATTTTTAAAATTAATTATCTAGTATTCAAAAATAACACATTTTTCTTTAATATATACTGCGTTGATTATATTGCGTTGATTATATTGCGTTGATTATTTTTAAAATTAATTATATTGCATTTTTCTTTAATATATAAAATTAATTATATTGCGTTGATACACAAAAATCTTTTCACTAAAAGCAATATATATCCACGAATGTGATATTTGGCCCATAATGGCTTTCACAATCAATTGGGAGATCTAGAAGGAAAGAAATGGAAGGATTAATGGTTGAAGAGGTAATCTACTGATGAGATTCTGATTAACCAAACTATTCACTTATGGTGTTCGATAAGGAATACCTTTAAATCCTACTTGATTAGTCAAATTCTGCTTAAATGGGAAACATTCTTGCTTTGTAATTAACCGTTTATCTTTCAGTAACTTTTTTTTTTAAATCATTAACTCGATAATGATTCTTTCAGTTTCTTCATCTTGGGGGTATGTCTGATCATATGCACTGTAATTAACTTTTTTTTTCTTTTAAAAAGAGAACAAAAACGAAATTTTATTTATTATTGGTGTGGTATAATCCATTGTCACTTTAGCTAGTTTTCATACACAAATAAGAACTAGTGAAGTAAGAGCTAGTTTGATTTTGTGTAAATCAAAATATAGGGCATGTCGTAACACGGAATGATGGCATTATTCCGTGTTACGACATGCCGATGGCATTATTTTCCTACTCAAGAAGTCTGATGGCATTAGGAATAGGATTACGAGTCTTGTTAGGATTATTTTGTTTTCTTTGTGTATATAAAGAGGTCGCCAGGCCCTCATTAATTTGTTGTGAGAAATTATTGAATTATTTTGTGCATTCTTTTCTTTGTTATTCTCAATCGTTGAAAACAGTCGCAGAAATCATGGCCTGAACTTTCAAATCCAAACTCTTTGTAACAATTATTCCAATAATTAATAAAGTTTGCAATAGTTCAGTTTCGTTCTTCCGGTACAACTATTTTTGTAACAATTATACCTGTTACAAACTCACAGTTTCATACCTTTTCACTCTTTTGATCATCTTTTGAGCCAATAGACCAATCTTTTGAGACCATGATTGATATGAGGAGCTAAACCCATCCTCTGGGGCGACGGAGGAAGCTATTCTGACAATGAAAAAGTGGTAATTTCTATTTTAAATAATTTATGCAATTTAAATTATGATTTTTTGCCTAGAACAAAAGAGTTTTTCCAATGATTTTTATTAAGCAATTGTTATTTTAATTGATGGTATATGCTTAACTTTGAGTTCTTGATATTCCATGCTTTCAACTTACAATTGCTCTTTTATAAAATCTGTTTTTGCAATAATTAGAATCACTTAAATGGGAAATTGCATAATAATAATAATAATAATAATAATAATATCACTTTGGAATTGATAGAATAGTGGAACCCTTAGCCCCAGTTTCTCCAAAATCTTGACATCACTTTTTGAATCAAAATTGCAATATTTATTTAAATCTAAAATTTCTTTCCTTCACAAGTCTGAAAAGAACCTATTATTTACCACTATTACAACAACTTTGAGAACACATCAAATTTTTGGCGCCGCCGACGCGGACTTGTCTTTAGGATAGAGTTTTTAGATTTATTTATTTTTAGTTTTTTTATTTTATTCTTCTTTACGTTTTTGGGTTTTTCTCTTTTCCTTTCAGATTTTGGGAATTTGGAGCGAAAGAAATTTTTGCCAATGCTTTTGGCGAATATTTAAAGACTTGAGGTAAAAGGCAAAGCGAAAGGAGCTAAAGAAGAAGAATTTTTTTTTTTATAGAAAAAGAGAGAAAAAAAAAGAGAGTGTTATTTTATTAGATTGTATTAGGAATTCTTTTTATTTTGTATTTTTCTTTTTCTTTTTGCACTTTATTTTTTGGACCTTTCTTTTGGACTTTGGAAATTTGGACATTAATTTTTTTTTTAACCCCACGGAAGGGTAATTAAATATTAAACTGTTTGTAGAGAAGGACGGTGATTACGATATGGCCCCTTGGGTTCATACACAACATAGGAGTTGTGGCCCGAGTTGACGACAACGGTTCATCCCCCGTCTGGAATGGGAGGTAAGTCTGTCGAAACACTCGCGAATCCCCTGTCAGCGAGTTACTGTATTCCTTCGTTTGCATATATGTTGAGGAACTGAAAACGGTTGTTTTAAATTCCTAGTAAAGGGCAAGGACTGGTCATACAAGATAAGGGTTCGGATTTCATCACCGTTCTTTTCTTGCCCGCCTTAGGAAAACGAAACCAAACGCGAACCTAAGCTTTAAAATTTGGAATAGAACGAGAGCTATAGAGTAACGAGCTTAGTAGGAAAGTCGTTCGAAAAATATTGGTTACTCTTTTAGCATACTTCGAAGTTCATGATGGTTTCTGTGAGTTGAATGCGTGACTGCGCCGCCTTGTGATAGCGGTGAGGCCTTGGGTATCAAAGCTCCACTGAGCTTCCCTCGCCTCAATTCAACTTACTTTGACTTGGATTGATTCCAGAGGGGTTTGCTTAAATTGTAACGAATTCCCTTTCGAAGGATTAGAAGCTGGTCTAGAAACAATCTAAGTGGAACCATCATGCTTTTTGTTTGCTAGAAATCAGTAGGTTTGCTGTGGTGGAGTCAGCCTTGTTTGTGTTTGCATAGAACTTCCCTTCCTTTTAGGACTTTTCTCTTTTTTTTTTAGTGTATGCCCGAAAGGGCTTGGAAAATAAATACTTTTGGCCGTTTGATTAGTGACGAACCTAGAAGTTCTTCTTGTGAAAGCGGGGAGCTCGAAGACTCTTCGTTTGAGAGCCCCGTTTTTGGAAACTTCAGTTTTGAAAATCTGTCTCTTCGTGAGGAAGGTACCCCTAGTACTTCAGTAGTGCCAGCGATGGCAACTTTGAAAGATTACATGTTCCCAACTAGGACCAACCGAGCTTCGTGCATTAAATTGCCAGCCAGTACGGCTAATTTCGAGATAAAACCTAGTATTCTTCAGATGATCCCTATTTTCTTAGGAAAAGATGATGAGAACCCTTATTTTCATATTAGGGACTTTGAGGAAATTTGTGGGACAGTTAGAATAAAAGACCTCACTGATGAAGTTTTGAAACTTGAGATGTTTCCCTTTTCCTTGAGAGATAAATCCAAGACCTGGATGAACAACCTACCACCTGAGTCCATTGAAACATGGCAGGAACTTGTTGCTGCTTTCTATATGAAATTCTACCCTAAGCATAAAACTGCAGCTGTTAGGCAGAAATTAGTGCTAGTGTGCAACAAGAGGGAGAGTCTCTTTATAGGTTTTTAGAGAGATTCAATGATCTCCTATCCCAGTGTCCCCACCATGGATTTGATAAAATGAAACTTGTTGAGATTATTTATAATGGTTTAGACTATTCGACCAAAGCCATGGTCGAGTCTATGTGCGCTGGTGAGTTCACCAGTAAAAATGCTGATGATGCTTTTACCTTCTTAGGAGCTATCGCTGAAAAATCCCAACAGTGGGAGTCTTGTGTTGAACCCCTAAAAGACTCTTGGTCAATAGAAGTAGCACCAATGTGGTAGATACAAGCTTCGAGTCAGATGCTAAGTTTGCTGCTTTGTCTAGAAGGTTAGAAGCTTTGGAATTGAATCAGCCTAATTATAGGTCTCTTTGTTGAACCTGATGATAGGATTAGAGCCGCTCAAGTCTCTAGTTGTGGAGTAGAGCCCAATAACTCGTTTTGGGAAGGTCATGTTAGTGAAGAACAAGCCCATGCTGTCTATAACAACGCTAGGTTTGAGAACCGTCAGAAGTTTGACCCATACTCAGAAACCTACAACCCTGGTTGGAGAAACCATCCTAATTTTTCTTGGTCTAAGGGCCAGAATCAAGGTCAGTCTAGTAATTCTCAGCCTCCCCCAGGTTTTGGTTATGCTAAGAACTCTTCAGGTCAACCCCAGTTTCAGAACCCTTCGGATAAAAAGATCACAAGTTTAGAAGACACTCTAGCCTCGTTTATTAAAAACTCTGATAAGATCAACCTAATGGTTGCTCAAGGGATAGAAGAAAGTAAAATATAGGTTATGCTAACTCCCAAGCTATTTCTGAGTTAAAAAACCAGGTTAGTCAGATAAATGAATCTTTGAGGGAAAAAGGTAAGTTTCCTAGTCAAACTCAACCCAATCCTAAAGCAGAGAAATCGTACAATCATGTGAACTCTATTACAACCCTTAGGAGTGGAAAGAAAGTTGACAATAAGGTTGCCATGCCTGATAGTGAACATGTTGTAGTTCACCCTTCTGAGCCAGAAAATGAGGAGACTGATAGAGTCTCTAAAAAGACCAATGAGGGTCCTGATGAGCCCGGCTTTGTTCCCAGAGCCCGTTCCCCCAGCTGCTAGTTCCGACTAAGACGAGGCAGACAAAGGGAGTCCAACTTAATGATATATTGGAGGTTTTTAAGCAGGTAACTATCAACCTTCCACTACTAGATGCAATTAGGCAGATTCCCTCTTATGCCAAGTTCCTTAAGGACTTGTGTACGCGAAAGCGTAAGCTCAGTGTCCAGAAGAAAGCCTTCATAGCTAGTCATGTGAGTTCTATTATTCAGAATACCACTACTCCTAAGTATAAAGACCCAGGGTCCCCTACCATTGCTTGTACAATAGGTAAATACCGTGTTGAGAAAGCGTTGCTTGACTTAGGAGCCAGTGTGAACTTACTTCCGTACCATGTGTACCTTAAGCTAGGACTTGGTGAGATGAAACCTACCCAGGTAACACTTCAGTTAGCTGATAGGTCCGTTAAAGTTCCTCGTGGTGTGATCGAGGATGTTCTCATAGAGGTTGACAAGTTTATTTATCCAGTGGATTTTATTATCCTAGATACCCAACCTGTCCCTGACCCAGAGAACCAAATACCAGTGATTTTAGGTCGCCCGTTTTTAGCCACGTCTAATGCGATCATAAACTGTCGAAATGGTATTATGAATCTATCTTTTGGTAATATGACTATTGAGTTGAATATTTTTAATGTCAATAAGCTACATTCTGAGCTAGATGACACGTGCATTGAAGAGGTCAACATGATAGGAACCTTAGTTCCGAAGTCTGTACCAAACACCGAATCGGAAGATCCATTAGAGAGTTGTCTAGCCCGTTTTAGCATGGATTTCGACGATGATAGCAACATTGAACAAGTAAATGCTCTGTTGGATTCTATTCCTATGTTAGATACCGATAGATGGAAATCTAGGTTTGAACCATTACTAGCTACCGAATCTACCTTAAGCCCTTATTTCGAAGAGCCTAAAGATCCTCCTAAGTTGGACCCCAATTATGCATTTGTAGGCCCATCTGAGATTTTCCTATAACTTCCGATTTGGATAGTGATCATGAGATTAGGCCAGTAACCGTGCTTCAACACAATAAGGAAACTCTAGGGATGACCATAGAGGATATGAAACATATAAGTCCTATAGCTAGTATACCTTAAAAGAATTTAAAGGATGAACCACCTGATTATAACTCAGAGAAAGCAATTGACCTTTTTCAGGAACCGAATGGTCTAGAAATTAGGAATATTGTGACTAGTTTATCTAGAGACACCCAAAACTCTAAGTTTTGGGGTAGTGAACTAGAAGAAGCTCTAGAGTATTTTAAATACTCTCCGGATCCGGAAATTCAAGCCATAGTTAAAGGTCTTACGGAGAATAGTGATTACCCTAAATTTGGGGGTACAGATTGTCAATTATCCCCAGTAGAAGTCCCTAACTTGGGACTCAAGCCTAGTGCATCTGAGGTATCGCTTTAGTCTATTCAGACTCCATAACCTGATCCGCCTGATACTGTTCAGGAGGAAATCCATATATTAGAAACCCGTTTTTCGGATGAATCTATTTTTCAAGACACTCTTATGAAGCCCAACTGGAGGATCTGGATAGATCCGGTTGTCTTGCAAGAAACCTTAGATGAGGATGTGCTCCTTCTGTTCATTTTTCTGAACCAGTGCAGTTGTCTCATATTGGTGTTAGCTCTATTGGTATTATGGACCTACAAATTTTTCGGCTATTGGTATATGACTTTGGAAGGTGAAGATCCTTTTTGAGGTATTTGATGTCTGGCTGAACACTTTAAACTTAGCACTTCTTGGGAGGTAACCCAATCTCACGCAACACGGTAATATCTTTCCTCAACCCTTTTTGCTTCAAGTGGTAACAATTTCTCCTCGTTCATGTTGTTAATTTTATCATTGGAAACATTGAGGACAATGTTAGATTTAAGTTTGGGGGTATGGGAAAATCTTTTAGTTGCAATAAATAAATACACTCCAGAGCCTAGAGATTTATGCGTATTCAGGATGACACTAACTAATCTAAGTGGATGGAAGCATCTTGGTTGTAGGAGTTGAGGAACCAATCTGATTAGATGGAAACATCTATAGAGTCTATTCATAAAAGCACAGATCTCAGGTGTTAGAAATAACATGATAGTTGCACCATATCTCGTTGAGTCATTTTCATTTCTTTTTTTTATTTTATTTTTTCATTTTAAACTATGTTTCTCTAAGTGATTAGGTGGGGCACACGATTCAAGTTGTTACCACTGCTAGGGTGAATTAGAATGACTGAGTTACTAAAAAGAAAAAAAAAAGAAGACCGGACCAGTTAGACCAATCGAAATAAGTATTAACACTTGGATAGCAATATGCGTGTGTTCTCCCTGTTTCCGTCGCCTAAGCAAGCGTGGAATGCAGGACCCGTGGGAACTATCGTGTAATCTGCTGACAAGAAGCATGCGCTTGGATCAAAAAGATCTATTCATGCCGTTAAGTTTAAAAAAAAAATGGTTATTGTTCTGTGTAGTCAATTGCTGGTTCCTTTGTATTTGCCAGTTTGTTGATCTAGATTTAAGTTATTGACCACTGGTTCCCTTGTATATGCCAGTTGTGTTGATATTAGTCAGACTGGTATCTCAGTCCATTAGGATAGGTTCATTCTGGCAGTGGCCTTCAGACAAATATGTGAAACATCGATCATTTGGTTAACATCAAAACCATCTACATTTTTCTATTTCCATCTCCTTTTTCTATCCATATGATTAGTTTTACTCCGAATATGATGTCCATAGTGCAACTATCTGAGTAGAGCTCTGTCACTTTATATGAATTTTAATATGCTTGAGTGTAAACTCGTGTACAACAATTGGAATTTCGCATCAGGGTACTTCCTCCTGTAGTCAGTGGTTGTAAGCCAACCAAGGAGATTCTTTAATTCCTTCCAAGGTTCGACATAGATAGCTAGGGTCTGGAGTAATGGTTTTGTGGGTACACCTCTGGTAAACCCTCCCGAGATTAACTCGGTTTTATTTTTTATTTTTGCTCGAGGACTAGCAAATAATAAGTTTGGGGGTATTTGATAGACGCATTTATGTGTCTAATTTGTCCTCAATGTTTCGTATTGTTAGTACTTGTTTTCGTCCTTATTATGGTGTTTTGTGTGTTTGTAGGTATTTTTGGAAAATAATTATTGTTGGAAAATTCAGCTCGAAAAGTTGCACGGAGCACCCCTGGAGGACATTTGTTATTCGGACTCTCATCATTGGTTAAGGGGCACTCAATTACTAAGGGGAACCCCAGGTCACCCCAAAAAGGCAGATGTTATTCGCACCCCAGGATCAGATAGGGGGACATCATCTTCAAAAATTTGAATTTTCATTTTGGCGGGAAATTTTCTTCTTCAACTGGCAGATGTTTCGATCGATTTTTGGACGTGATTTTGTGTGATTCAATCGCTGAAACTTTGTGAAAAGATGTGATATAACCATATTAAGCTATTTCAGGTGTTATCTCGGGCAAGAATTGGTTGAATTAAATTGTGGAGCAAAACAGGGAGCACGTCATTGTATGGAGACTGTCACGGGATTTGCATGAGTTGGAATGAGTTTGCGTATGCTAGGATGACTCTAACAACCATCTGGAGTGTGAAGGAGATAAATATAGTAATTTGGCAGCTTCAGAACTCGTGGAGAAATCAAATATCTAAATTATTTCCTAAACAGACAGTGAAGAATAATATAAGATTATATGAAGTTATGGCGAGATATTTTGGCCCTGTGGAGTATATATAGGGTGTTGGGAACTCAGAGAGGGGCTGTCGAGACTTAGGGAGGTTTAGGGAAGCTCAGAAACAAAGAAAATTTTTTACAGAGAAACTGCCGAGTTGCAGTCGGGGAAGAAGGTGAATAATGAACTCGATAGTTGAAAACAGTCGCAGAAACCATGGCCTAAACTTTCAAATCCAAACTCTTTGTAACAGTTATTCCAACAATTAATAAAGTTTGCAACAGTTCACTTTCGTTCTTCAGTTACAGCGAGTTTTGTAACAATTATAACTGTTACCTTTTCACTCTTTTGATCATCTTTTGAGCCATAGACCAATCTTTTGAGACCATGATTGATATGAGGAGCTAAACCCATACTCTGGGGCGACGGAGGAAGCTATTCTGACAATGAAAAAATGGTAATTTCTATTTTAAATAATTTATGCAATTTAAATTATGATTTTTTCCTAGAACAAAAGAGTTTTTCCAATGATTTTTATTAAGCAATTGTTATTATAATTGATGGTATATGCTTAACTTTGAGTTCTTGATATTCCATGCTTTCAACTTACAATTGCTCTTTTATAAAATCTATTTTTGCAATAATTAGAATCACTTAAATGGGAAATATAATAATAATAATAATAATAATAACGGGCCCTAACTCAGCTGGTCAACCCCGTTCTTCAAAGGTGATGCGTTCCAGGAGGTCCCAGGTTCGAGTCTTCGATGGCGTAACATTGCAGGAATTAACATGGAAGGTGTTGTTAGCTTGCCCCCCTTGTGCCACAATCTCGCCCCCCAGTCCGCCGTTTCGGCTCCCCTTGGCAAGGTTACCCATAAGGCCCGCTGGTAGGCTAGCACAGCAACCTGTTCAATTAATGTAGTAGTATGTCGTTGGAGCCTAGCTTGTTAGGTTTCCAACTAGTTTCATGTAATCATCTTCTCCCATTAATGGAAAAATTTATAATAATAAAAATAAAATAATAATAATAATAATAATATCACTTTGGAATTGATAGAATAGTTGAACCCTTAGCTCCAGTTTCTCCAAAATCTTGACATCACTTTTTGAATCAAAATTGCAATATTTATTTAAATCTAAAAATTCTTTCCTTCACAAGTCTGAAAAGAACCTATTATTTACCACTATTACAACAACTTTGAGAACACATCAACCGCCGAATAATGGTATGTACAGAGACCCATCAAGTTGTTGACTATTATTCCTGAACATGTTCCCTTCGTATGAGTGTTTGGCATTGAATAAGGTGCTACATTGGGTTGGTCAGTCATCCCTTTCATATCCTGATTTTTCTTTTGTTTGATTCTCTCATCCAGACTTTCCATTTTGGATCTTAGTCTTTGTAAAACTTGTTGAAGTTTCTCAACAACTAATTCTTTGAACTGACCATCAAAGTATTAAAATTCATCGTGTTCTTTCTGTAACTTACCGATATCAGCTTCGGTTTTCTTCTTACGTTCTTGAAATAAATCATAAAGATCGTGGCGTCATTTTTGATAATCTTCCTCGGATACTTGTCGATATCATTCGATGATGTTATTAACTTTATCAAGTTCAGGCGGCCATGTCTCCACTTTAACTGGACGGTCACCTTGGCTAGGTCCATAGAGAATCATGCATGCATGCACATCACAAAATATAGTGAATTCCTCGAGCTGCTTTTTTAACCTTTCCTTTCTCTTTTGATAAGTTTCTTTCCTTTTCTTTAAGTTGGCAATGAGTTTCATATCCAGTTTTGTGAGTCCCATCCTGTCCCAACACTAAAAATCATGAAAACATTAAACGTTAGTTACTTAGTATCAGGCATGATCACGTTTCATATAGCATTGACACAAAATATTATCCCCTTGGCTTAAACCCATGTTAACCCATGTCCGTTTTAAATAAATCTCGATGTCAAATGATTAAATATTGAAAAGTGGTTTTGGTATGTCGATTCATAAACAAATGAACTAACCCTACCAACTACCTATCTTGTTCCTTACAATAACACATAATATGGGTGGACAAGGAGGATACTCAGAAGTTTATAAAGATGATCTAAATATGGACGAACCGTAGAAGTTAAGAGACCATCGAAACACAACACTAACGAGATTAAATAGAAAAGACTTTCTTATAGAATTGGGGTGTGAGAGATGTAAATACTCTCTCCAACTTGACATATAAATATAAAGGAAGCATAGTTTTTAACTCGGTTGTTAATTATACCCTCAACAGTGCATTGTGACTTCCATTTCTTCTCCCGGATGTCATTTTTAGTTTCTCAAAGAGTTTAAAGGACTCAAAATAAGCACTTGATACATGTCATATAGAAACCATGTATAATACATTATCTCTCTCTCTGTGTGTGAGGTGCGTACTAGTAAATTTTCAAGTAGATTTCACATCATGTTGTTTATCCTAATTGGCTAAAAATTTTGGATCCATTGTTTATGGTCGAATAATGTTGAAGGTTATGCTGGTTGTAACCTGTTAATTTGTGAAGTAGAGTGTAACCGTCTTTTGTATTATCTCAACTCAAGACTTTTTGTATTATATGCTAATCTTTTCTAGTTTTTCTTTTTTGAAGGTCATGATATCCCTCAACTGCCGACCAATGAGAAATTGTTCTTTCCTTCATGTGTTTCAATGAATTTTCAGGTTTATTAACTCAAAATAGTATCATCGTTAAGAATGAGGTCTTCAATTCATCTCAATGCCAAAAACATATATTTAGAGACATGAATAAAAACTTAACAAAATAAAAGATCATAATTGGAAGATAAAGTTACAGACTAAATTCTCGCAAGATGTCGAAGTAAGGGTCTTTGAATTATTTTTACCGCTTGAAAGATCTTCACAACATATTATAAAGAAATTGCATGAGTTTGTTATTAGGTCTGTAATTTTGCAATACCAAAGATTTTTTCTCATTATAATTGAGAATTGCTCGCTAATATATATGTTATTAAGTGTGTGCATAAAGCTTTGCAAGTATGTAGTCTTACTTATAGTTTGTTTTTCGATACTTTGTGGTTGATTCTTACATGCTTCATTACAAGATTATGGTACAATATAACCTCGATATATGCATATCCTCACACCGTTTTTGTTTTGTTTTGTTTTGTTTTGTTTTGTTTAGTGAGGTTATTTATTTATTAGTAAATGAATATTTATTCATTTAAAGAGTACTTTTACTTTTTTTTCTTTTATTTACTAACGACATTTCTAATTTACGCTTTAAAATGTGATAAACGTTGAACATCTTTTAAATCCTAATAAGAAAGATATGTTCATCTTTGAGTATTTAATTCAGACGGAATAAGTTTACTCCCCTTTTGGCCACGTACGAACAAAAGAGTATAGAGCATAACTTAAAAAAAATCATGAGATCATGTTCTAATCACAAGACTATCATAAAACAAGGAACAATATCATGAGAAATAAGCAATACATAAAGAATAATAAATAAATATCAAGTATTTCAATCATCATTAAAATAAAATTTAACTTAATAAACTTCAATAACTGATGGTTGATAAATATGAAGTAATAATATAACACGAAGTTTTAATAAAGTACTTCAAAATACTAGTTTTACCTCCTCAAAACAATAAGAACAAATTCTTAAATGGAGAAAACTAGACTACTTAAGAAAGAAGAACTAAAAAATGAGCAATGTTTTGACTTCATATATAATCATCTTTAGAAAGCCTCAAGTTGTGTTAATTTTTTTTATGGATGGAGGAGACATGAAGACAAGATGGAGTGCCTAACGATGTTCCAAAAAAATCAACCTCGAAAAGTTCACACATTCTACCATAAAGCATGCAAACTTTAGATTCTTAGTTTCATGTTACATGTTAACCATTTGACGAAAAATCATCCCACAAAAATTAATATTTGTCCATAAGGGTTCAAGGTAGAACATGAGCTGGCAAAGTCACGGTTTCAATGGGCCACTCAAGTTTGTTTGATGATTGACTAACACAAATTTAGTGATTCAAGATCTATAAACAGAATTGTTGATTAGTCAACATTAACATGCTCTGTTCTGTATGTGTTGATCAATAGTGTAATCAAATTGTTCGTGGAGCGGTTACTTTGAAGATTGAAGAGTTGACAAAAACTTCTTTTTTTTTGGTTTTTGGGCTTTGTGATTCTTATTGCACACTTGATTCTCCGGGATCCAAACAAGCAATTTATTTAGATAGGCATAATACTTATGTAAAATTTGAACAAACTTTCTAGTTGTTTCTTCTTGTTAATTTGCTTGGATAAAACTTGCTCAATGAGATTCATTATTTTGGTTTGATATTTGGATATAAGAGTTTACATAGATTAAACGGAAGATCCTTTACTCTTCTATATCTTTGATATAAAGATTGATTTGGGATATTAATAAGTGAGTTGGTTACTGAAACAGATTTAGTCATTTGTTGTTTCGTGTTATGATCCAAAAGAGTTAAGAACGGAAGTATTTATATCTAGTAAAGCAACTCAATATAGTGGACTCTATCTTGGTATTCACGTGCATATACCAGATTAGTTGTGGGCGTAGGGATACTGAAGGAACTGCGTAATAAATGAGTTTTTACTAGGTCTCAATTATACGAAGTTGTGGTGGTCAATTTGTATAGCGACTTAATTATGAGAGCATACAACACTAGATTAGTTCTCGGGGTTTTCTTTCGGCCAGTTTTTCTCTTTGACAAAATCTTGTGTCACGGTATGATTTAATTTACTTCCGCATTATATTGCTTATCTTTATAATTAAAGTAAATACACGTGTACGTTAATCCACTTGGTATGAACCCATAATTAGTTCGGTCTCGAACTTTAACTATATACCCAGTTACATCTTATTGAAGCAATTATTTGGCCATTATTGTTTTGGTATAATTGCATAAGGTTGTATATATAGGTTGTTATAAAAAAAATGGTGTACTCAGTACCCTTGTCATTTCAATAATAACAAGTTAACAACGTCGAAAACACGAAGTTCTTAGATAAACTATACTTCGTAACTCCATATTCTTAAGTTGTATAACAACTATTGTATATCATTCCTTAGTGATACTTTGATCATAGTATACCAGAGTCATTGTAACAAACTTAACTTAGTATTTTATGTTTTCAATGAATATAAACCTGAACAAACTAAAGATATAAAGTGGAACAAGTCAATTTTGTAGTTATCAACCTCGAACTGAAGGATGATGCCTTCCTTATATTCGATACATATTCGGGTCTTCTTGAGTAACTAGAGAAAGTCTCAACATTTCTATGCTCCTAGTCCAAAATAGTCAAAATCGTTCCTCGGTCCTACTCAGTTGGAGAGCTTGGAGCGAGGAGTAACAAGTTCGGACTTGGAAATCGCCAAAACTCGGACTAATTCTCGGAACCTATTTTTAAAGATTTATATATTGCTTCTCGTAAGTAATGATTTGTACCTAATTAAAATTAAAATTAAAATTTTATCACTATCATGTAACTAGCTAAGTGTGTAATATTGTTATATTGAACCTATTTATCATGTTTTTCGAGGTTTTAGCATTTAGTAACTCCCATCTAAGGGGTTACAAGAAAATTTCTTTTTTGATTTTGGTGCATGCAAGGTCAACTAGGAAAAACCGCCAACTCGTTTTGCTAAAAAATGTTTGCCCAAATCAGAAAAATCGGCCGCCTTAATCGCTAAAAATCATAAATCGCCTCGGTCATATAGCTTGTAGTGATTACTCGGCGAGTAATCGGCCTTGGAGAACGATTTTTACTACACTCTAACCTAATGAAATTTACTTAAGTAATCGACTATAGCGAATCCGAGTTTTGAAACTAAACTCGAGATACCAACGCTTGGTGGGTTCAACCTAGCGATACTCTAACAATTTCTATTGTAGTACTCTTTTTATGGAGAATACAAGACTTCTTAATGCGACCTAATTCTCCAAAATGATAATAATACTTATCAGTGTCAAAAAATTTCAAGGAAATCATCTTGTTTTTAAGTTGATTAAAATGATGCAAAAATCTAAGAGTAACTTATGGATTCATTTTTCACCAACTATCAAGCTTGGAACTTAATTTATGATGAGAGCAATAAAGGGATGAAAGCATTAGTTGATATTTTAGATAAAAACTCCGAGGAATCCATAAAGAATACTGGTGTATGTTACATGTGAACTGAACGAGATTCCTAAAACAACTTCCCATAAGGTTAAATCTTAGGGTCATTATAACCACAGACTTATTAGGTCTTTATAGTACTTTCCTCTGCCCGAATACCAATTGAAAATGAGAGGTACCTAGTACACAACTAACTTTTTCGTCCACGAACGTGTATGAAAACTCCCTTGTATAATCAATAAGTATAAATCAAAAGATATGTACTTGAACCATACACGAACCGAATTTCATCAAAAGCAAGTCTTGTAATCTATATTTTATATTACAAATTCACAAGAACAAGTCTTGTAGGTTCTTTGCAGCGGAGTTAAAAACTATTTAGGTTGATTAACGTACTACTTGTGATATTTGAATTATAAAGATAGATAAAGAACGCGCGATTGGGGAATATAAAAAACAATTGGGGGATATAGGAAAAAGAAAAAAACGGGATCCAAATATCAAATCAGGGCCACCCCTTATCTAAGCATTTTAGGTAATTCCTAATCTACCCATCACTAATCAGGATTAATGATTAATAATAATTAGTAAAATCATAAGATTTTTGATAAATGATTAGTGTGTGTATTATTATTTGTGTTTGGGTGAGAGTAGAAGGAGGGAAAGAAAATTTGAGACGGAAATTATTTTGGTGAAAATGGAGGATGATTGTGAAGAGAGAATTGTTTCTGCTGAATCTTTGGCTCGACTACAACAAGGAGCATATCTTGAATCTTCATCCAATGACAAGTACTCACAATTGCAAGTTTTTGTGGAACCAACACCTTTGGAACATGAATTTTATGAGCATGAAGTGTTTCGTGAAGAACCAACCCAAGAGAGTAAACTAGCTCAACATATAAGCACTCCCAATACACAGGTAAAGCTGCAAATAGGTTGAAAAATTGAATTTTTTTTTCTTTAAATCTACCATTGCTGATGCTGTAAAAGCTCAATACCGGCATGGTCAAAGTATGAATAGCATGCCGGAACCACAAATATCGGCATAGTATTCATACTACGACCATGCCGGAACCTTGATATCCCCTATTTTGAAACTAAAAGCGGCATAGTTTGCAACCAAAAAACTATGTCGGTACAGAAGTTACTTTTTACCTATCACGGAATATTCTATCGAATATGCTACCGGCATGGTTAAATTCTAAGGTTACCATGCCGGTACTGCATGAAAAACATACAGGAAGCGGTGTCTTCCGAAGCTAAATACCGGCATGTAAAATTAATTACCTACCACGCCGAAACTGTGTACCGGCGTGGAACCATAGATAAAGAGCATGCTGGAACATACGCCGGCATTGTTGAATTTTAACGTTTCCATGCCGGTACCTACAAAAAAACATACAGGAAGGAGTGTTTTCCAAAGACAAGTACCGGCATGATATATTAAGTATGGGCCACGCCGGAACCTCCTACCGACGTGGTAACTTAGATTACGAGAATTCCGGAACCAGTATTTCCGGCGTTGCTTTCAAATATATTGTTAATGCCGGAAGCGTCTCAAAATTGGTCTTCAGTTTCGGTGCAGTTCGATTATGCCGTGACTGTGATCGAGCTTGCCGGAACTGCATACCGGCATAGTATTTAATTTTTCTTATTTGGAACAAATTTATTTTCTCTTTGTTCGATCCTTAGGTTGTGACATATATATATCCAACAAATGCAAAACCTCTCGGTCGGGATACGTCGGAATACTATAAAATGCCTCTGGTATGTTACCAAAGATTTATTTTCACCTAGTATTTTGAATATTACCAATGGATTGCTTGTAATGAACCTTATAATCTCCCATTGTTGTCCTTATGTAGGGAATAAAATATCCAAAAGAAGCAATTTCTTGGGCTAAAGAGACTTCTCTTAAGAACATGTGTGTGTTGGTGAAGAATACCCAAGGTTCAAAAAGTCGTTTTGAGATGGTTTGCGAGAAAAGTGGAAAATACAAGGAGAAGAATAGCCACAAGAGAAAGGATTATGTATATCCAAAGAAGACTAATAGGGTATACAAGACTCATACAAGGAAGGATAATCGCCCCTTTAAGCTTGTATTCCGCTTAAATGAAAAGAACAATAAATGGGATTGTGAGGTTTCGTTCGGCCGCCATAACCACCGGGATCCGAAAGATTTTGTTGGCCAATTCCTAGTTGTGAAGCTAAAACCTCATGAAATGGAGGATGTAAAGAGATTGACCAAAGCATTTATCAAACCGAGACAAATTCTCAGAGGCTTCAAGGAAAAGGATTAGACGAACGTGTCTTCTCTAAGTACAATTTATAGGGCACAAGCAAGTATTAGAAGGGTGGATTGGGAAGGGAGGAGCGTTATGCAAGAATTTGAGAAGATAGTTTGGGATTACAACTACACGCGTATCATTAAAAGAGGGCCGGACAACAAGCCCCTTCAAATATTCATTTCGCATCCTTTGATTTCACAATTGGCTCATACATGTTGTGGTGTTCTTATGATGGATTTCACCTACAAGACAAACAAATACAATATGTCGTTGTTGAACATCGTGGAGCACACATCGGACAAGGTAACTGTCACATTGGCTTGGTGTTTAATGGAAAACGAGAGGGACTATAATTCATTGGACATTACGTCAATTGAAAAGATTCTTCCGGGAAAATCAACTTCCGAGGGTCATCATAACCGATCAAGATGATGTACTAATGAAATCAATATCCAACGTCTTCCCGGATGCACAAAATTTCCTATGTACATACCATATACGTAATAATGTGATAAAAACTTGTCATGCCTTGTTTGAACACACAAAGGCGGATATTAAGAAGAGAATGATTGTTCAATTAGAGGAAGATGTTCGCAATAAAAAACTATCACCCGAAGAAGAAGAAGATGTGAGAGGGAATATCAAAGAGCGAGTAGACAAAGAATATGAGGAAAATTATAAAAAGTGGTTGGAATTTTTAAGAGATTAGGAGAAAGTTTATTGGTCTCTTACCGAGGATATGTATGAAAAGAGATTGGACAAGTTTATTGTCGATTGGAATGAAGTTTATCCGACTGCCGTCTGGTATTGTCAGACTCAATGGTTGGATAAGTTCAAGGAAAAATTTGTGCGTGCATGGACAAACCGGTATAGACACTACGGGAATGAAGCAACTAGTATAGCGGAGGCCACTCATGGGAGATTTAAAGATCTAATATGGTCCGACCAAGGAAACGTGGTTATGATCACCAATACAATGGAGTAATACTTTAAGAGTGATATCGATAGGATCAAGAAGGCTTTTGAGAAAAGATCAATAGAAAGGATGACTTCATATTTACCATATGTTAAGTTGCTCCAAGGAATAAAGTTCAACGTCTCTCAATGGGCAATAAAATATATGATGAGACAATCGATATGGGAGATACACTACGGAAAACCGAGTGATGTGTGTATTTGTCCCGACATGTCTTCATTGGGGCTTCCGTGTCGTCATATGCTTGTGAAGTATGAAGAAGTGATACCTATTGAGGTTATCGATCCGTTTTGTAAGCAACTATCTTTCGACCCTCCCCCTACGGAAAATCCCGGACAATCACCTTGGGATACAAACGAAGCAAAGGAATTCTACAAAGCTTACTCACGTGGTAACTCGGTTTGCCGGCAAGTCTTGTCGAGCCAACTAAGGCTAATTACATGCCGATGGACAGCAAAAAGTGAAGAGCTAACAAAGGGAGATCCTCCCGGTAGACCACAAACCAAAATAACAAGGAGAAAACAAAGGAAAGAATTGAAAGAAATGACTCAACGTGAAAATGAACTCCGTGCAAGTATAAACGAGATCTAACCGAATGTGAGTTTTCGGAAGCAAGGTTTGCAGAAGTGCCGGTTCCAAACAAAAGGGGTAGGTCGAGGAAGGAACCTCTATCAAGTCAACAACAAACGACGGATTCCGTATCCACATCTACAGTCGATGTAGCGGAGGTTCCAAAGAAAACGGGTAGGCCGCCAAAGGTACTAACATCAACCTACCAAGAACAACAAGGTGAGCATTCCTTATCCACACCTATAATCGATGTAGCGGAGGTTCCAAAGAAAAGAGGTGGGACGCCAAAGGTACCAACATTGAGCTACCAAGAACAACAAGGTGAGCATTCCGAAGCCACATCCACAGTCGATGTATCGGAGGTTCCAAAGAAAATGGGTAGGCCACAAAAAGTACCAACATTAAGATACCAAGAACAACAAGGTGAGCATTCTGAAGCCCCACCCATAGTCGATGTAGCGGAGGTCCAAAGAAAAGGGGTAGGCCGCCAAAGGTACCAATATTGAGCTACCAAGAACAACAAGGTGAGCATTTTGAAGCCCCACCTAAAATAAGTGATAGCAAATGTAAGCGACCCATATCTAGTCAACAGCAACACCATGGTGAAAACTCCATAGGCACGACAAAAGTTGACGTAGTTTCGGTTCCAAGGAAAAGGGGTAGGCCAAGGAAGTACGGACTCCCAACACATACTGAAGACATTGGAAATGTAGAGATTTCATAGGATGGATTGGATATAATTAAGATAAAAGTTGGTAATATGAAGATGTTTAAGGATTCCAAAACAGGTAAGATCATAGACATTGCCATACCAAAATACAGTCTTACGTAGAGCAACTTCCTGAGGTTATTCGCGAGTATATTGTGTATACGGATGATGTCGATGGAGATGGAAATTGTGGCTATCATTCCGTGACCGAACAATTAGGAATCTTCGAGACGGCGGTTAGTAGAGGAATGACACCATGCCGATATGCTAGAAAGAGGATGGCCGAACAACTTGTGAAAAATATGAGCTTTTATGAGCAATTGGTTGGTCAAGGCGAGGGGTTTGATAATATGTATGATCAAGTTTTAGGACCCGAGCAGGAGACGAAGTTTCTTCCTTCTGAATATTGGATGAGAATGCCGCTTTGTGGGCATCTAGTAGCGGATACATTTAATTGTGTTGCTCATTATTTTACCCCCATCGTAGAAGTAACATTTACACCAAAGTGGAAAAAATGCGAAGGATCCCTTAAGAAGAGAAGAGTTGTTTTGGCGTTCGTGAACGGTAATCATTTCGTTATTCTAAAACTCAAGGAAAATTTTCCATTGCCACCTGTTTGTGGGATGGTTAAAAACAAGGATCTTCCCAATATCTGGAAGGTATGGATGGCATTGTATGAGGAGAATCACCAATTTTAGGATGCGTTGGCCTTATCAAATAAATCTCTCCAAGAGGAGGAGATGCAACTTCATACGTGTGGAAGCGATGATGAGTAATTTGGATATATGTGGTTCACTAATACGCAACAGTTTGTTTCCTTTTTGGAAGTGTGAATTATAAACATTAAATCATATTTTGCTGCCAATGACAGCGTTGTAGGTATTCCTGAGACCATGCAGGTATAGGTGAATTTCTTCACAAAGATTGGGTCAAATATGCAATAAGCACCGGCATGGTTTAATAACAGAGTTCAACGCCGGTACTTGGTACCGGCATAGTACGTATTCCTGAGACCATGCCGGTACTTGTGAATTTAAAAAAAAAGGCTAGTTTTTAAAAAAATTATGACCGTTGGAGCTTCATTTGCATATAATACCCCCCCCCCCCCCCATTCCTTTGGAAAAATCTACACAAAGCACCCACCAAATAACAAAAATCCTTCTCTCAAGAAAGCAAGCCTCAAAAAATAGATCAATCAAGCACGGTTCAAGTTTCACAAGGGATGGGAGATTCAACATTACTAACAACATATGGACAGTTAAATTCTTCTCTACTATGACGTATCACTAATATAATCTTCTCTTACAGAGTCATCATTGCAGCTGTCAAATTTGCAAGCCACCTTCTCATCTAGCCATGGACTGTCCTTTTATTTATTCAAAGTGTAGAAGTTGTGATGGGGCACGCCGGTTTTGGATTGCAAAAACCGATGATGCTGAAAATGGAAGAATGTTTCTAAGGTGTTTGAATCACCCAAATTACGATGAGTTTCAATGGTTTTACAAAGCTGTTGAACTAGCAGAATCCAGAGACAACCACAAGGGCCAATGGAAGCCTATCGATGGGTGTGATGGGTGTTTTATGAAGGTAAAGGAATATGTTGAAAGATAAGAAAAACCAATGAAGATGGTGATGTGTTTTGTAGATAGTGGTAAAAGTGGTTCGATTCTTAGACTTGCGAAGGATAAAATATAGACTTAAATTCTAAAACTAAAATAGAAAACACACTAAAAGATGTAGCAAACTCAATCAAAGATGATATCAATATTAAAAGAACATTGAGGCTAAGATTCCACTATTTTCCAAGTTTAAGGTGATTTAATCCAATCTTTGTATTCATGCAATTTTCTCGTTCAATTTGATTCTTACTATTGCAACAAGTAGATTTTCAAAAGAAATAATTGTAAATACCAAATATGAAGCATCAAAAGTCTTAAACTAAGCATACTCCATCAAAATAGATCACAATTACTCAAATAAAAATCATATTCGATATTAATTCAAGGAAAATAATCATAATAAGATTGCAATAAATAGATAAAAGAGAATATGCCACTTCAAGTTGGAAAAAATAGCTTCCTCCAGCGCCTCAGCAATGGGGTTTAGCTCCTCATATCAAAAACATGCACAAAATAATAATCCATTGCTCAAAAAGGTGTTTTATTGCAGAAATTGTGTAACACAGAGATTTGCAACGCTGTAAGGGTGTTACAGACGTTACGGTTACAATCTTCTAAGACTGTAGAAGAACGATAGTTTTCTAGTGTAGCACAACTGCGACTGTCTCTGTAGGTCTAATGTTCTTCGTTTTCTCCTTCTTCAGCAGCAGCAGAGAACACCTCTGCAAGTCTTCTTTCTTCGATTATATGGCTTCTGACCGCCTAACTCCCATCCCCATTCGTATACCTCACAAAATCCTATATATACACAACAGGTCGATAAATCTCCCAAGAAATCTTCGATTATTTTCTTCTTCTTCACGGCCAAGTTACGGATATTTTCTTTCCTTCTAAACTCTCTTTGCGGCTTATGTTACCTTGTTTATCTTAACCTTCCTGTTAGAATGGAATTGTCCAAGTTATACTGTCCACAACCCCTACGTAACTTCCAAGAATAGGCTTAAACAAAGAGCCGAGAAAGGATCACCTATGTTTTCCTTGTACATGATCACACAGCCCAATTTGATTGATCCAAACACAAGTAAAGTTACTATTATCATCTAACAGTTCCAGCCCAAGTCGAAACAACGATTGAATCTCCATAGAAACATCTCAAAAATCCAAACAAACCCGACAAAAGCTATTTTCCCCTGTTTCGTTTAAACTCCACGTAAATCCTTAATTCTTCGAATATAAAACACTTATCATTCTTGTTTTATCTCCACCAGCTAGTACCAAGTAAATCCCATGAAAAGCTCCAATTAAAATTCGATGAAAATCCTGCCAGAGAATTACGCAGGAGAGGAAGAAAATTTCCCTCCAAAACCGTGTGTTCAAACTATGAAAATGGTGTCCCCCTAACCAGAGCAGGGGTGCAATTAGCAGCTGCCTGGAAATGGGATTCCCCTTAGTAATTAGATTACCCCTTATCCAAAGTGAGGGTCCGAACAGCAAATGTCCTCCCATGAACGCAAAAAGCGCTTTTCGAGGCAATTTCGCCGCAAAATCTTATTTTTCCAAAAAACACCTACAAAGACATAAAAAGCCAAACTAAATACAAAATCGAGCACTAACAATATATATAATTGAGAACAAAATAGACACATAAATGCGTCTATAAAATACCCCCAAACTTAATTTTTGCTAGTCCTCGAGCAAAAATAAAATAAAATCCTAACTCACTGTCGCATGCATCATCGATTGCATTTAGCGTATGCAATAAGCCTTTAAACCCCTATGTGTCCCTAGTGGCCGAGTTATAGTCTCGGGAGGGCTTACCAAAGGTATACCC
Organism: Papaver somniferum; assembly: GCF_003573695.1. Classification (NCBI taxonomy): domain Eukaryota; kingdom Viridiplantae; phylum Streptophyta; class Magnoliopsida; order Ranunculales; family Papaveraceae; genus Papaver; species Papaver somniferum. The sequence goes on from NC_039359.1 coordinate 59,170,634, forward strand.
ACAAAAACTTTATACTCCAGACCCTAGCTATCTACACAGAAACCTTGGAAGGCACTAAAGAATCTCCTTGGTTGGCATACTTATTGACTACAGGAGGAAGTACCCTGATGCGAAATTCCAATTGTTGTACACGAGTTTGCACTCTAGCATACTAAAATTAATATATAAGTGACAGAGCTCTACTCAGATAGTCTCACTATGGACATCAATATTCGGAGTCAAAACTAATCACATGGATAGATCAAGAAGATGGATATAGAGAAAAACATAGATGGTTTTGATATTTACTAGGTGAACGGTGTTCCTCATATCTGTCTGTAGGCCTCCGCGAAAATGAACCTATCCTAATGGACTGAGATACCGGTCTGACTAATATCAACATACTGGCATATACAAGGGTACCAATGGTCGATAATCCTAACTCTAGGTCAACACAACTGGCATATACAAGGGTTTCAGTGGTCGACTTTATTGAATTTTTTCCAGTTGGTCTGATGGTCTGGTCTCAATTTCTCTTTTTTTTTTTTTTTTTTTGTATCTCAATCACTCTAATTCACCCTATCATTGGTAACAACTTGAATCGTGAGCCCCACCTAATCACTTAGAGAAACATAGTTTAAAAAAAAATAAAAACAGAAGTGAAAAGGACTCAACGAGATATGGTGAAACTATCATGTTATTTCTAACACCTGAGCTCTGTGCTTTTATGAATAGACTCTTTAGATGTTGCCATCTAGTCAGATTGGTTCCTCAACTCCTACAACCAAAATGCTTCCATCCACTTAGATTTGGTAGTGTCATCCTTAATAGGCATAAATTTCTAGGCTCTGGAGTTTATTTATTGTAACAAAAAGGCAACAAAAAGTTTCTACCCCGCCCCCAAACTTAAATCTAACATTGTCCTCAATGTTTCTAGTGAAATAATATTATCAAAAGTAGAAATAACATGAGGAAATAGTAAAGAGAGAAGTCAGAAGGATAGTACCTGGGTGAAGTGTAACCAGAAACCTAAAAATAATATACAACATACAAACCGCCTCGATGGTCCATCAAGGTAAACAGGGTCCTCCAGAGGGACCTCCTCAACATCACCTATAGGAAAAGGCTCTAAAAAGGGCTTCAATCGCTGACCGTTAACCTTTGAAGAACTACTACCATCTGGTGTCTCAATCTCAACAGCGCCATGAGAAAAAACAGTACGGACCACAAAAGGACCGGCCCATCAAGAGCGCAACTTCCCGGGGAATAGATGCAACCGAGTGTCATATAGAAGAACTTTTTGACCTGGAGAAAATGACTTTCGTAAAATATTCCTATCATGCACAAGTTTCATTTTGTTCTTATACTCCGTAGCACTGTCGTATGCATCTCTACGAATCTCGTCCAACTCATTAATCTCGTTTTCATTTTCTTTCCCTAAAAAGATTGGGAGCATCTGTAAGGTCCCAGGTTTCAGTTCATAGGGTGCCTCCGTTTCATCTAACTTAATACACGAAGGACGAGTAGTCCTAGTCGGATTCAACAAAGCTTTTAAAGTTGCCATTTCTGGCACTATCGGAATATTAGGGATTGTCTCCTCAAGCGGACGTTCAAAAACAGACTCTTCAAAAGTCGGACTCTCAAGATTAAGGTAATCGAGACGCTTCGAACTACTAGGTTTGTCTTTAACAAATCTACCTAGTGCGTCTCTTTTACGTTCAGGGATACAATAGAATTTTCTAAATTGGAAGGGTAAGCAAACACAGATCAAGGCCGACTCAACCAAATCAAACCTATTGATTTCTAGCAAACAAAAAGCATGATGGCTCCACTTACATTGTTTCTAGACCTGCTTGGAATCCTTCGAAAAGGAATTCGTTACAATTTAAGAAAACCCCTCTGGAATCAATCCAAGTTAAACTAAGTTGAATAGAGGCGAGGGAAGCTCGGTGGAGCTTTGATACCCAAGGCCTCACCGGTATTACAAGGCGGCGCAGTCACGCATTCAACTTACATAAACCGTCAAGAACTTCGAAGTATGCTTAAAAGAGTAACCAATATTTTTCGAATGACTTTCCTGTTAAGCTCGTTACCCTGTCGGTCTCGTTCTAGTCAAAATTTTAGGCTTAGGTTCGCGTAGGCTACGTGTTCCTAAAGCGGGCAAGAAGAGAAAGATGATGGAATCTGAACCCTTATCTTGTATGGCCAGGCCTTTCTCTTTACTAGAAAAATAAATGTTTGTATTCAGTCCTCAACATATATGCATACGAAGGAGACAATATCGTAATTGTCCTCCTTCTCTGCAAACAGTTTATATTTAAAGTACCCTTCCGTAGGGTAATAAAAAAAATGTCCCAAAGTCCAAAAAGAAAAGAAAAATTACAAAAATAATAAACCCTAATACAGTTTTTTTTTTAAAAAGAAAATAGACAAACCCTAAACTAAAATTGTCTAAAATAAAATTGTCTTCTTTTCTGTTCTTTCTTCTTTAATCTTTAGCTCCAAGTCTTTATGAAATCACCAAACTCTTTGGCTCAATTTTGTTTATGATCCAGAATATGTAGACACAAGATAAATACCCAAAAACATAAAAAAGAACAAAAATAAAAAAATCTAAAACCCAAAAAACAAGTCCGCGTCGGCGGCGCCAAAAATTGATGTGTTTTGTAGATAGTGGTAAAAGTGGTTCGATTCTCAGACTTGGGAAGGATAAAATATAAACTTAAATTCTAAAACTAAAATAGAAAACACACTAAAAGTTGTAGCAAACTCAATCAAAGACGATATCAATATTAAAAGAACACTGAGGCTAAGATTCCACTATTTTCCAAGTTTAAGGTGATTTAATCCAATCTTTGTATACATGCAATTTTCTCGTTCAATTTGATTCTTACCATTGCAACAAGTAGATTTTCAAAAGCAATAATTGTAAATACCAAGTATGAAGCATCAAAAGTCTTAAACTAAGCATACTCCATCAAAATAGATCACAATTACTCAAATAAAAATCATATTCGATATTAGTTCAAGGCAAATAATCATAATAAAATTTCAATAAATAGATAAAGGAGAATATACCACTTCTTGTTGGAAAAAATAGCTTCCTCTAGCGCCTCAGCAATGGGGTTTAGCTCCTCATATCAAAAACATGCACAAAATAATAATCCATTGCTCAAAAAGGTGTTTTACTGCAGAAATTGTGTAACATAGAGATTTGCAACGCTGTAAGGGTGTTACAGACATCACGGTTACAATCTTCTAAGACTGTAGAAGAACGATAGTTTTCTAGTGTAGCAAAACTGCGACTGTCTCTGTAGGTCCAATGTTCTTCGTTTTATCCTTCTTCAGCAGCAGAGAACACCTCTGCAAGTCTTCTTTCTTCGATTATATGGCTTCTGACCGGACCGCTAACTCTCATCCCCATTCGTAGACCTCACAAATGCCTATATATACACAACAGGTCGATAAATCTCCAAAGAAATCTTCGATTATTTTCTTCTTCTTCACGGCCAAGTTACGGATATTTTCTTTCCTTCTAAACTCTCTTTGCGGCTTATGTTACCTTGTTTATCTTAACCTTCCTGTTAGAATGGAATTGTCCAAGTTATACTGTCCACAACCCCTACGTAACTTCCAAGAATAGGCTTAAACAAAGAGACGAGAAAGGATCACCTCTGTTTTCCTTGTACATGATCACACAGCCCAATTTGATTGATCCAAACACACGTAAAGTTACTATTATCACCTAACAGGTCCAGCCCAAGCCGAAACAACGATTGAATCTCCATAGAAACATCTCAAAAATCCAAACAAACCTGACAAAAGCTATTTTCCCCTGTTTCGTTTAAACTCCGCGTAAATCCCTAATTCTTCGAATATAAAACACTTATCATTCCTATTTTATCTCCACCAGCTAGTACCAAGTAAATCCCATGAAAATCTCCAATTAAAATTCGATGAAAATCCTGCCAGAGAATTACGCGGGAAAGGAAGAAAATTTCCCGCCAAAACCGTGTGTTCAAACTATGAAAATGGTGTCCCCCTAACCAGAGTATGGGTGCGATTAGCAGCTGCCTGGAAATGGGATGCCCCTTAGTAATTAGGTTACACCTTATCCAAAGTGAGGGTCTGAATAGCAAATGTCCTCCCATGAACGCAAAAAACACTTTTCGATCCAATTTCCCCGCAAAATCTTATTTTTCCAAAAAAAACCTACAAAGACATAAAAAGCCAAAATAAATACAAAATCGAGCACTAACAATATACATAATTGAGCACAAAATAGACATATAAATGTGTCTATCAAATGGTCCTTGACACCCCCATTTCAGACGATGTCTTCGAAGAAATTCGAAAGGCTCAAAGGTTCCGCAATTGTTGAAAAGGGATGGAAATAGATTATGAGATCATCTCTAACCAAAGTTACTCCATTCCATGTTTTTTAGTATGTTTTAATTTAAAATTTCAAATCCAATGTAATAGATTACTTAGGAATGAAATAAAAGAGCATTCGGAACGGATTTATAATCAATACCCGCATTGTAGTTTTATCCAAATCAATACAGGTTTTCTAGGAAAACTATCAGCGTATAAGAAAATCGGAATTCCGGCATAGAGTCTCAAGATTACAGTGCCGGTTTTCTGAAAAAACTATCAAAGTTTAAGAAAAACATAATTTCAGCATAGATTTTATAAAATACTACAATGCCGGTACCTGCCAATATCTATACAAGAACTTGGATCCTTTCAAGTTCTTATTCCGGTATTGTTTTATAAAACAATTCCAATGCCGGTACAGGAAACCGGCATGTAATTATAATTACTCTTCCACGCCGGAATATGTACCGGCGCTGTATAACCTAAACATTTCGATGTTGGTACCTGTTGTAAAGAAAACTTGCAAAGAAAACATTTCACTAGAAATCTAAACATGTTCAACATAAACCAAACAGCTGGATTGTGCTTAAATATTCTTAATTTGGGTATCATAAAACAAAATCAAACCAAACAACTAAAGAGTTAACCATAAGGTACAAACAAAAAAAAATTCGGAATGTTCAAGATGTAACAACCACCATCCAAATAAATAAACACAACTAAATATTTAATCACTTGGTCTTTTGCTTCTTTTGGGTCGGTTTCTTCCTCGTTTCCCCGAACAAATTTTTTGCACTAGAGTCGGTTCTTCAATTCTATCAAGCTTTTCCTCGACTTCCTTCATTTCTTCAAGGGATAGCACCTCTCCTTCCTGGTACTTGCAACCTAACATCTTCTTCAACTTGCCAAGCCGATGCCGCTAGTTTCATACATCAAACACATAATTAGTATATATATGCTAATATAAGATTATGTGTATATTAAAAGACTAAGAAATTAACAATACTTACTAGCAATCCAACGGTCTTATTAAGTTGGGCCATCGTAGGTGGTGCCTCTGCAGGAGTTGGAACAGGAGGTTTTTCTTGGGGTGGAACTTGGACGTCATCCGGGCGCACGACATAAGGATGTGACCATTCCAGGTAATCTTCCATGTAGTCTGCATCAACTTCATCACCGTTTTCCACAATCTCCCGCTTACTAATATCTACCAAACGACGTGTTTCCCTTTCCGTCCAATGTGTTGGTTCAGGATTTGGATCATACTCCACCTGCAACCTATTGAGAGTTGAAAAGCACCGAGAATAGTCAAGAACATAACCTTGAGGAGAGGTCGTCTCAAAAGGTGGTAATTGCTTATATCCAAGTTGCTGCATCACACGTCGAGGATCATCCATAATGTATCTCTTTGGTTGGAACAACGGACCATGGTAAAATGCAACGTTACCAAACCTCAAAAGTTGGTAGTTTCCTCTAGCCTCCCTGTAAGGGTTGAACATAACATCTTTGGTACTCATCGCGTCCAGATCCAATCTCATTTCGATCAGTCGACGATTGTTACCGGGCTTCGGAATATTGTTGAACTCGTATCTCTTGGCTCTAGGCTCCTCGGGATCGTCAATGTATGTAATCTTCAAGAAGGGGCATTCCTTGAACAATGTTGGGAAGTGTTCATAAGCCCACACCTATACCAATGTGGAATGATACATATAAGAATCAGTAAATTTTGTTTCTAAGTTCATGATAAGGGTACATGTGAACAATATACATAAGAACATCAGACCAAAAACAAAATTACCTGCAGTAGAGTGAAATTCCCGAAAAATTGGTTTGTTTTAGCCTTAGAGGCCCTTCTCATCTCCGTCATCAAATGTGCCATTACCACGGTGACCCAAGAATAGTTATAGACATCTTCGAACGGATCCAAGTACTAAAGGTAGTTTGCACTAATCCTGTTTCCACTAGTGTCAGGGAATACCTTGGTCCCAAGATGTATAACAGGTGCGCAGCGGCTATATAACGAATTTGCGCAGGGTCCCATCCATCCTCCAAACTTCTTTCCTTTGTTTTTTCAAACTTTTTCTTAAGCAGCGTCAGCTTGAATGTCTTTGTCCTACTAGCCTTAGATACATAGAAGGTCTCGACAGAAGTTTTGTAATCCCAACCAAACAGATTGTTAGTCAGAGCGTGCAACTTCGACAATTCTAGGTCCGGAGACTTATCTCCTTCTGTAATTGATTTGCCGATAACATTCAAGCCTAGAATGCTCTGAGCATCTTCAGGGATGAAGGTCATCTCCCCAAAAGGGAAGTGCATGGTATCAGTTTCACCATGATACCTTTCGAAGAAGAAATTGACAGTCACAGAATTAGGATTCATATAATTTACAACCAAAGCATATAGACCAGAATCCCTTACTATTGTTTGGACCTCTTCACATTCCTCAGCAAATACCAACCGTCCGCGGCTTGGTTTCGGCAAACACGCGCAGCCTTCTTATGATCATACAATTAGGAGACAATACAATTAAGAGATTTTACATAAAAACACAACAATACATATGCAAAAAATAAAAAATGCTTACATAAGTTTGATAGATAGTACGAGCCCACGAGTCCTTGTATCCAAATAGCATTTTCGGTTCCGGAGCTTCACCCCAAATTCTACCACGAGCAAGGTCAGGTATCATGTCATCCTTATGAGGAAGGTGCGAACCTTTAACTTTTACTTTGACTATGCCTTTGGCCTTGCCTTACGTCGGTTGTTGACTTGGCCCACCAACTTCGTTTTGGCTTGCTAATTGACTTGGATGAACCTCATCATCTTCCTCCTCACTTTCCTCTTCATCATGCTCATCGTCCTCAACTGTTCCAATAGGTTCACGGATTGCAAGTCAACTGGGGTCACCACCATTCTACCAAATTATCCCTCTTGTATCATCCCCCAAACGCTTTTTGCGACCTTTGTCTTTCCCTCGAGGAGGCAGAGACTGAGGAGTATCAATACCGTCCTTCCTTCTACTCTTAATGACAGCATCTTTAGTTTTTCCTTTGTTAGCTTCCTTGGATTTTTTCCTATATCAAAAGACACACGAAATGAATACAAGACAACAAAATTTCATTCTTAATACCGGCATAGAATCACTAAAACAAAACAGTGCTAGGACCAGAAACGACATGGTCATCAAGCAAATACCGCATACCGGAACACATTTTCGGCAATTACAATAAATATCGACAATGCCGGTAGTATTTTAGATTGTTCCTGGATACAAAATGAATACTATCGGCACACACTTAATAGTTCACTCCATGCCATAACCATGTACCGATAAAGAATGCTAACTCAAACCAATGCCGGTAATTCCTAGAATGTTCCTGGATACCAAAACTGCACTACCGGCATACGCGAACAATTTTAAAGTAATGTCGTAACCCAATACGGCATAGTATTCAACTTAATTTAAATGTCGATATAGAACATTAAGCTTCAGCAGACTCTGAGTTTGAAAACGACATTGTATTCATACTATAATCAATGTCGTAACCTATATCGGCACTGCTTTCATTCTAGATTGAATGCCGTAATTGAGTACCGGCGTGGTATTCATACAAATTTCAATGCCGGTACTCACTGAAACTCAATTGTTTGAGTTAGGGTTTGAGATTCTAACCTAAACCCATTTCTATAAATCGATTTAAACACTCATAAATTAGTTCAAAATCACTTACCTTCTTACAGAAGCCATGTTTACGAGAGGTTGATGCATCCTCTTCTTCTTGCTCTTGAGCAATCAAAGCAAGCCTTTCCTGTAATTTCTGTTGAGCAATCAAGTTTGATTTCGATTGGGCATTTGGTTTCTTTCGTGGAGGCATTATTATGATTCGGGTAGGTTAATCAACGAAGAAAGTTTTGAATCGACGATTAATCGTTGATGAAGAATGGATGAAGAAGAAGATGGAAGAAAAAAAAAATTCAAAAACCTAAACCTAGAAGAGTGCCGATACTGTTTTTAGAGAATGGGGGATATATGAATTTGGTTTTTGATTTTAAGTTTTAGTATAAAGGGTATTATGGTCTTTTCATAATATTTTTTGATTAACCAAAAAGTATTTCAGTATTTTCATACCCAAAAATCACCCCACAGACACTACTGGTTGGAGGAAGTAATCTATATCCCCCAATTATTTTTTATATCCCCAATCGCGCGTTCTAGATAAATGGTATTAGGCGAAAAATAAATAACACAAGACACCATAAATTTTGTAAACGAGGAAGCTACAATCTTGTTGAAAAATGTCGGACCTCGTCCAGCTTGAACACTGCACTGTATTAAATTGCGATGATCAAAGTAATATTTTGGATAACAAAGATCTATCAGGTAAAAAATAGTCTGATCCGGTTTCACGAATTCCAAGTGAAGACTTAAAGGTCATAGTTTATTATGGTTCTCAAATAAATATAGGATTATGAAGGCCAACTCTTGTAGAAACAAAAACGCACAACGTCCAATGATTGAGAATTCTTGTTGCAAAGAGTCTCTTATTTATAATGATGAATGAAGCTAGGTTGCTTAAGGTTCAAACAATAGATAAATTCATGAACTTGTATCCATATTTATGATTTTTTTTATCCCAAATAATCTCAGTACTGCTTCAAATTACTTTCTACTTTGATCTATTTCCACGGTTATAGCATTCTAGAAATAGAGTTTTTTCCTTTGATAATGGTCGTAAGAATGGTTAACCAGGTTCTATCAAAAAATATACTTCTATAGTTTAGCTTTTACTTACTTAAGAAAATATTTTTCTTAGTCACGATAACACGCTCGAAGAATGGAAACCAATAAGCATGCGAGAAGTTTTCTTTGTACTACAAACAAGAATAGTGCATACACGTTTTTCTTAATAAAGACCGTGCACCATAAGTTTAAAAGCTAATCAATATAGTATGTGAATCAACTAAGCGAGGTAAGGTTCAAAAACGACAAATTTTCATGTAGTTCACGAATTGAAAAAAGCGGTTCGCGGACTGAAGGAGTTTTGGTGTTAACAAAGCTAGCAAATAATTGCATAGTTCGCAAACCCTCTAAAACAGATCACGAACTCAGGTACAACTTGGAGTTCAATAGAAACTCCTAGAGAAGTGGAAAAAGTAGTTTACGAACTCCAGTGCTTATTAGTGTTCAAAAATGTCTAAGATTCCACAGTTTGTGAACTGACACTTAGGGTTTTAGGTACTTATTCCAGAACCACATATATTAAATAATTAGAGTTGTTCCCAATCTCAAATGCCACAAGTCCTTCAAACATCCGTTACTTGAGTTATACTCTCTCAAATGCGATAAGTTCTTTGATGAGTCCTCGTTGTTATCTTTGTGTGATCTCTAGTCCTCAATCTTCAAAGGTATTTGGTGAATTATAAGACTAAACTACCTAAATCTCATCCTAGTTCGAAATTTATATTAATACCTAAAAATCAATAAATAATTGACAACAATATTGACATAGAAACACTTGTGGGTTCAACCGAGCATTGTTCTAATAGGCACCACCCCCATATTAGGCCAAGTTAGGCCTAACTAATTCAGTTTGGAGTAATAACTATTCCTCGTAGGATTTTCTCTTAGAAAGGTTATAGGTGTCTATATTTTTAAGTTAGTCTAACACCTCTAACTTAATGACCGAGAAATTGTTGTTTGATCCGTGCAGTTTGGCCCATATAATATACTAGGGTATTGGTGTGTTTTTAAAAGAACCTACAACTTAGACCTACAAGTATACAGGGTCAGTTGTAGTGAGTGAGGTAAGAAGGGGTTTGTCCTCAGGGACTTGGTGTGTGTTAAGTTGAAACTATAGTCTTACTAACTGATTCTATGCAAGAGTAACGCAATTGTTGTTTGGTTGGGTGTCGAAATGACGAAGATGATTGATAGTAACAGAAACAGTAAAGTAATATGCAAAGAAAGTAAATAGAGCAAATGATGAGAATGGTACTAGGGCCTTTGAGTCCACCACTAACTTACACTAGTTATTCTGCTCATAACACTAACCTTGTCCTTATATTTGATAACAAAAGGGGTGTCAATCCTCTGTATATCTAAGGTCACCTTGATATGAATGATTCAATCACAACTAAGGTATTTCTTCTAAGCATTAACTGTCTTTCCAGGGAACAGCAAATCAAAAGATCAATATATGGGATTAAGTATGAGTTGTAGTTCTTCAGCACAATATTATTCTAACTACAATGGATACATGGCATACACTGTGAAAGTAAAGTACTGAAGTCCTAAGATTGAATTTTATTCTAAAACAATTAAGCACAACAAGGTTACTGCCATTAACAGGAATAACTAGTAGCAAACTAGGGCTTCATCTAAACCCTAGCAGGTGAATTTAGAACAAGATGAAGATAATGAAATCAAACATGAACTACTGCTTGGTGCACCGGCTAATCCGGGCATACCCCAATTACAACACCCACACATCAATTTATAGTTTACATGAGTTTTCCCCAAATACCTAATTTCACAGAATTTAGGGTTTCAAAAAAAGTTGAAATTAAACTTTACCTAAACACTGATAGCAATCAAATTCGTCGACCCATGCTTCTGATTCGTCTTCTCCTGCTCTTCCCATGCCCTAATTGCAACTCTATTCCGACCTAATTTATCAATTTCACCTATAGGGTTCCTGACATGGGTGAGGCGTGAAATTGAGAAATTAGAAGGACATAGAGTTGGTGAAAGTGGTAATAATGATGGGGGTAGTGATAGGTTAGTGATTTGAGAGATCGTGAAGGGTTGGTGGTGGTGGCAGCGACGGGGCAGTGGAGTTGGTGGCGCTGGACATGGAGTTGCAGAAGAGAAGAAGGGGGAAGAAGAAAGAGAAGGTCGATGGGTTGGAGTTAGGGCTTGTTTGTTTTGGGGATATAAACCTAGGTGCTAGGGTGTTAGACGGGACATCAAATTTTGATGTTTTGATTGTGAAAAACGAAGGATGAAAAGGTGATAGAATGATCCAACGGCGCGATGGAGATGGATGTGGAGCGACCGTTGGATGATGGAATACATCAAAACTGACGGTCCAAGATGGAGTTAGGTACTATGATGTTTGACAGAAGCTTCAAGATTTGATGCTTGATGATGAGGCAAACGTTGGATGATGTGATGGATCCAATCTGACGGCTCTCATGAAAATAGGTATGGATATTGGAAATGGATTTGGGTAAGGGTTTTGGGCCTTGGGTATGCCAAGACCATATCTTCTTTAAGGACAATCTTTCTCTTCAAGCCCACTTTTAATTGATCCGGCTCTTGCAAACATCAATCTTCGCTGCCTTTCTGCGGGAGTCTTTGCCGTTTTTTTGCTCTTTTCACTCTGTGAGTTAACCAGGATTTATTTAGTACCTAAAAATGCAAAATTAATTAAGAAAAGTATTTATTCTTGAAAACAACGAAAACACAGAATATGGGATAAAATGGAGCGTTAGTGCACAAATGATGAGTTAAATGCCAATAAAAAGGTGCAAATATATACAATATTTGGCACTCATCAGGTATGACCCGTGACGTAACGGCACAGGATTTGGTTCAGAATGTTTGCTTCACTTGTTCGATTAGTTATATAATTGTAGATCATACTCCTTTGTAGTTCAAAATGGAATAAGACATTGTTATTGTGACGATTTCGCAATACTATGACTTTGTATCATGTATATTATTTTATATATATCATTAGTTGTTAGTATGATGGACCTGATGATCGATCTATCATAAATGGAATTGGCAATGAAACCTTTTTCCGCCATTGTTTTTATGTTTCTGAAGTTGTAGAATGTGATAGTCCTATTGTTATACCGCCAAATTATCACTTACGGTTTTTCTACCCATTGCAATCATTTGATGATGTACGTGAATGCAGTTCAATTATTTTGATTTACTGTAATTTTTTTAGTATTCTTACTTATAATTAAAGTGAATCTCCAACAATATTATTAATTCGGTTAGAGAGCCAATTCGTATACGTTAGCCCAGAAAACTCAACTAATTCGTGTCTCCCAGTAAAAAAATCTCGTGGTTGCTCATCTTTTCCCGTCATTCGATTTTAGGCTCCCTTTGTCATTCCTTGAAAAATTCTATCAGTTTTCAACCAAAGATTATGAAGTAACACATGAGAGGGTGCTCTGTAATCATTCTATTTTAAAATCCTACATGAAGTATGTGCCAATCAAATCATCATACGGGTCTCAATAGGCATAAGCTGGTCAATCAATGGTTCTTCATGCTTTAATGCAGTTTGTTTCATCGAATATAATTCAAAACCAATCACATCCTCTTGGAGTCTTAGGATCTAGGGTGGGAAAGTATGGATCTTAAAAACGGATTCCCTTCGGATTTCGTGTCATTAAAACTTTCTCTTATTGTCAAATTCCTAGACAATAATGCTCTATAAATCTAATGCGGAGGCCTCTAACGATCCACGCCATAAACACTATACCAAAAACCAAAATGGTTGTTTCTCGGAAATGTATTTTTGTCTGACATTTCCCCAAAAAAGGAAACAAAAACATAAAATCTTTAAGATATGCCTGCACCGTATGAAAAGATGTAATTTCAAGGTTCACATAATATTAAAAAAAATTAATCAGGAGTCCCAATCCATTTGATACCAACATGTGCATGACGTAGTCCAAATAAGAGGCTGAAACTCTCCAGCGGAAGTAGCAATACAGTTAAAAAAATATTTAATAATTCTAAGGGCAATAACAATGGACCCAGAGCTCTCTTCGTTAATTATTTTCACTCCATGAAAATCTTCTTGATTTTGGTGGCCAAAGAAGTCAAAGTTAAATTGGACAACATAAAAAAATAAAAGATTAAATGATATGGGTATTAAGAAACCTAATATAAGAGTAAAAATGAATAGAGAACAATCATATTTGAATATCTTTTAACTGCAAACGAAGAAACAAAATCCAAATCACAAAATACAACATTAATGAATAGAAACAAAAAGATATCAAATTGCATATATGACCAAAAAAATTTAGGCATGAGGCACCACCATTCTTTATATGCTAAAAATGTACAGTTTGATTATGAAAGAGATTAAGTTAAAAGGGAATTTAATGTAGAATAAGAGAAATGGAATAAGGAAATTTAATTTAGAATAAAATAAGGGAATTGAATTTAATTTAGAACCTTGAAGAGATGTAATTTCAAGGTTCACACAATATAGAAAAAAAATATATTAATCAGGAATCCCAATCCATTTGATACCAACATGTGCATGACATAATCCAAATAAGAGGCTGAAACTCTCCAGCAGAAGTAGCAATACAGTTAAAAAAATATTTAATAATTCTAAGGGAAATAACAATGTAAACAGAGCTTTCTTCGTTATTCATTTTCACTCCATGAAAATCTTCTTGATTTTGGTGGCCAAAGAAGTCAAAGTTAAATTGGACAACATAAAAAAAATAAAAGATTAAATGATATGGATATTAAGAAACCTAATATAAGAGTAAAAATGAATAGAGAACAATCATATTTGAATATCTTTTAACTGCAAACGAAAAAACAAAATCCAGATCACAGAATACAACATTAATGTATAGAAACAAAAAGATATCAAATTACATATATGACCAAAAACTTTAGGCATGAGGCACCACCATTCTTTATATGCTAAAATTGATTATCAAAGGGATTAAGTTAAAAGGGAACTTAATTTAGAATAAGAGAAATGGAATAAGGGAATTTAATTTAGAACAGAATAAGGGAATTGAATTTAATTTAGAACCTTGAAGAGATGTAATTTCAAGGTTCACATAATATTAAAAAAAAATTTAATCAGGAATCCCAATCCATTTGATACCCACATGTGCATGACATAGTCCAAATAAGAGGCTGAAACTCTCCAGCAGAAGTAGCAATACAGTTAAAAAAATATTTAATAATTCTAAGGAAAATAACAATGGAAACAGAGCTTTCTTCGTTAATTATTTCCACTCCATGAAAATCTTCTTGATTTTGATGGCCAAAGAAGTCAAAGTTAAATTGGATAACATAAAAAAAATAAAAGATTAAATGATATGGGTATTAAGAAACCTAATATAATAGTAAATATGAATAGAGAACAATCATATTTGAATCTATATTATAAGGGACAATGGTGTTTTTCCATATGGACGGTTATCTACATTTGGGACACATAAAAGACGGTCAAGAATTAAGTTTTTCAATCTACATTTTTATCATATAAAGAAGGGTTGAGATTGAGCCCCAGATTTAAGATTTTCAATCTATATTTTTAACATACAAATAGTGATCTAGATTGTGCCACATATTTAATAAGTTTTTGAATTTCCACTCCACCCTCTTAATGTCATTTATTTGGGAGTTACTTTTTCCATTTAATGCAAAACTATTTCTTTGATTATAAATTAAATTCCCTTTTAACTTAATCAATTTCATAATCAAAATATACTACATTTTTATCATATAAAGAATGGTGGTGCCTCATGCTTAAATTTTTTTCCTCTCCACCCTCTTAATATCATTTATTTGGGAGTTACTTTTCCCATTTAATGCAAAACTATTTCTTTGATTATAAATTAAATTCCCTTTTAACTTAATCCCTTTCATAATCAAAATCTACATTTTTAGTATATAAAGAATGGTGGTGCCTCATACCTAAATTTTTTAGTCATATATGCAATTTGATTTCTTTTTTTCTATTCATTAATATTGTATTTTGTGATCTGGATTTTGTTTCTTCGTTTGCAGTGAAAAGATATTCAAATATGATTGTTCTCTATTCATTTTTACTCTTATATTAGGTTTCCTATTACCCATATCGTTTAATATTTTATTTTTTTACGTTGTCCAATTTAACTTTGACTTCTTCGGCTAAAATCAAGACGATTTTCAAGGAGTGAAAATAATTAACGAAGAAAACTCCGGCTCCATTTTTATTTCCCTTAGAATTTTTAAATGTTTTTTTAACTGTATTGCCACTTCAGATGGAGAGTTTCAGCCTCTTATTTGGACTATGTCATGTATATGTTGGTATCAAATCGATTGAGGATTCCTGATTAATATTATTTTTCTTTATATTATATGAACCTTGAAATTACATCTCTTCACACGGTGCATGCATATCTTAAGGATTTTATGTTTTTTTTTTCTGGGAAATGTCAGACAAAAATACATTTCCGAGAAACAACCATTTTGGTTTTTTGTATACTGTTTATGGCGTGGATCGTTAAAAGTCTTCGCATTAGATTTGTAGATAATTATTGTCTAGGAATCTGACAATAAGCAAAAGTTTTACTAACACGAAATCTGAAAGGAAGCCGTTTTTAAGATCCATACTTTCCCACCCTAGCTCGTAAGACTCCAAGAGGATGTGATTGGTTTCGAATTATATTGGATGAAATAAACTGCATTAGAACATGAAGAACCATTGATTGACCAGATTATGCCTACTGATACCCGTATGAGGATTTGATTGGCACATCCTTCATGTAGGATTTTAAAATAGAATGATTACAGAGCACCCTCTCATGTGTTACTTCATAATCTTTGGTTGAAATCTGATGGTGTCAATCATATTTTCACGTATCGCTTGTAAAATTTATGATTAATAAAAGTTTATTGAAAATTTCCATACACCAAGAACATAAAAGAGGACCAATAAATAACTTGGAAATACATTACCTTCCTCCTAGGTTGATCGCCGACGAGATAGGAATTTAAAAAGGCTACTATAATTGGAACATGTTTTAGGTTTAACAGCCGTTCAGTACCAATATAATATAACATACTGCACTAATTTTTTTCGTAGGTTACACTGATAAACCCAAATGGAAAAACTAATATAACTATTCAAGCAGTGACAAAGGGAGCCTAAAATCGAATGACGGGAAAAGATGAGTAACCACGGGTTTTTTTTGCTGGGAGACACAGATGTAGTTGGCTTTTCTGGGTTAACGTATACGAATTGGCACTCTAACCGAATTAATAATAAAATTTTTGGAGATTCACTTTAATTATAAGGAGGAATACTAAAAAAATTACTAGAAGTAATTGAACTCAATTCACAGACATCATCGAATGATTGCAATGGGTCAAAAAACGATAAATGATAATTTGGCGGTATATCAATATGACCATCACATTCTACAACTTCAGAAATATAACAACAATGGCGGAAAAAGATTTCATTGTTGATAGATCGACCATCAGCTCCGTCACACTAACAATTAATGATATAAAGTAATTTACATGATACGAATTCATAGTATTGCGAAACCATCACAATAACGATATCCTATTCCACATTGAACTCCTAAGGAGTATGATCTACAATAATATAAGTAATCTAACAAGTAAAGAAAGCATTCCGAACCAAATCCTGTGCCGTTACGGCACGGGTCATATCCTAGTATCTTTTAACTGCAAACGAAGAAACAAAATCCATATCACAGAATACAACATTAATGAATAGAAACAAAAAGAGGTTCACATAATATAAAAAAAATATTAATCAGTAATTCCAATTCATTTGATACCAACATGTGCATGACATAGTCCAAATAAGACGCTGAAACTCTCCAGCAGAAGTAGCTATACAATTAAAAAAATATTTAATAATTCTAAGGGAAATAACAATGGAAACAAAGCTTTCTTCGTTAATTATTTCCACTCCATGAAAATCTTCTTGATTTTGGTGGCCAAAGAAGTCAAAGTTAAATTGGACAACATAAAAAAAATAAAAGATTAAATGATACGGGTATTAAGAAACCTAATATAAGAGTAAAAATGAATGGAGAACAATCATATTTGAATATCTTTTAACTGCAAAAGAAGAAACAAAATCCAGATCACAGAATAGAACATTAATGAATAAAAACAAAAAGATATCAAATTGCATATATGACCAAAAATTTTAGGCATGAGGCACCGTCATTCTTTATATGCTAAAAATGTACATTTTGATTATCAAAGGGATTAAGTTAAAAGCGAATTTAATTTAGAATAAAAGAAATGGAATAAGGGAATTTAATTTAGAATAGAATAAGAGAATTGAATTTGATTTAGAACCTTTAAGAGATGTAATTTCAAGGTTCACATAATATAAAAAAAAATTAATCAGGAATCCCAATCTGTTTGATACCAATATGTGCATGACATAGTCCAAATAAGAGGCCGAAACTCTCTAGCAGAGTAGTAATACAGTTAAAAAATATTTAATAATTCTAAGGGAAATAACAATGGAAACAGAGCTTTCTTCGTTAATTATTTTCACTCAATGAAAATCTTCTTGATTTTGGTGGCCAAAGAAGTCAAAGTTAAATTGGACAATATAAAAAAAAATAAAAAATTAGATGATATGGGTATTAAGAAACCTAATATAAGAGTAAAAATGAATAGAGAACAATCATATTTGAATATCTTTTAACTGCAAACGAAGAAACAAAATCCAGATCACAAAATACAACATTAATGAATAGAAACAAAAAGATATCAAATTGCATATATGACCAAAAACTTTAAGCATGAGGCACCACCATTTTTTATATGCTAAAAATGTGTACATTTTGATTATCAAAGGGATTAAGTTAAAAGGGAATTTAGTTTAGAATAAGAGAAATGGTTTCACATTAAATGGGAAAAGTAACTCCCAAATAAATGATATTGAGAGGGTGGAGAGGAAACTAAAAAACTTATTAAATATGTGGCACAATCTAGATCATTCTTTGTATGCTAAAAATGTAGATTGAAAATCTTAAATCTGGGGATCAATCTCAACCCTTCTTTATATGCCAAAAATGTAGATTGAAAAACTTAAATCTAGACCGTCCTCCATGTGTCCCAAATATAGATAACCGTCCATATGGAAAAATACCATTATCCCTTATAATATAGATTGCAACGACAAATTATAATTCAAATATATATGCTACATGTAATTATTTTCCCATAGCTCGAATCCAATGCCAATGTGACAGAGTACCAAGTAGTAGTGCATGCTCTCTACTAAATACTGAAGATGGGAATTTTCGAAATGCAGCTCACAAGTGGTTCCTGAATGGTCGTCACTCGTCAGGCATACAAAGGAATTATACTAAACATTGGATCTCAGCCACAGGATTTTCTAAAAGTTGTTTGGATACCACGTAAAAAGAACTTGAACCAACTTTTTCAACTTAATTAAATCAAAAAGTCAAAAATTAATTTGGGAACTAAACTACAAGAAGAGAAGGCTTCTTGTAATTCAGCTCTTACTCTTTCCTGTCTACATTCTCCATATGCACATTCCTCAGGGCAACCAAGAAGAGAAGGCTTCTACCAAAAAAAGATGCAAGTCAGGTCCATTAATTTGTCCTTGAATCAGTGGGAAGAAGTTAATGGCTGTATGAGGCTGATTCATAATATTCTGAATGAGCACCAGAATATTTAGAAGCTACGGGATAAGAGGAAGAGGACCCAACCAAACAATCAAGAGGCCACTAACGTACGGATGTGTAGAGGAAAACTGAGAAATGGTTTTTATGCTGCATCTATTCGCACTCTCACGTCTAGTGGAGTCACTCCTAACAATGAAGGCACCTTGAAAGATCTTCTGAATAAGCATCTGTTTGCGGATCCACTACAGATTTCGATTACCCCGCGTAAGAGGCTGTGACGGTGTCGGCTGACCTCATTTTGGGTCGACTTAGAAGCTTCCCTAAGGGAACTTCATGTGGTAGAGACGGTGATAAGTGCCTAAAATATATCGTTTGAGTATCAATTTCTTATGCTTTTCTTAGCTATTTTCTCTTATATTTTTGTATATTACATTTCCATTTTGTAGGTATTTTGGAGTCATGCAACAAGAAATAAGGCGAAAAGAGGCTCAATTTGCTATTTGGGACCTTACATGTTGGCACAGTCGAAGCATAGAAAGAACACAAATCTCTATTGTGTCTAAAGTAGATAGTTACTGAAGACAGTGCCTGAATTCGTTATGGGGAAGCCATCTGATTAAAAAGTTACTAAAGACAGGCATCTCTCGCTAAGGGCCATCACCTTCTCAACCATGTATAAGAAGATGTTTTATCCTTCCATTTTGGAGTAGTTTTGGTTCTTCATGTCACAGCCAAGTTCTGGCAACAGGCGAGTTCATAATTCGCATACTAAGATCGAGAAATCTTCGACCCGTAATTGTCTAGATGTTCCGAGTACAAGTAGTAATATGTGGATATTGACGATGGGATTTTGTTAAGTATCCATATGTATTGAATAGCGGTAGTAGATGGGTCAAGCTTTTGTATTTGTCACTAGGATCAACCTTATCTCTCAAAACTTAATGCACTTGTTTAAGTCACACCTAGAGAGCGTACTTCTAGGAAACTTGATGAGTAGAGTCCGGTAGTCGAGCGCTTCCGTATCCGGTGAACTTAGGAGATAATAACGGAATAGTTGAGCGTACTAATTATTCTAGGGTTGTTAGTAACAAGGTACTTTGCAGAAACTAGCTATATCAATAATATTCATGTTGCGTGACTGAGAAAGAGTCCTTGATCATTCTCATACTCATATTATATTAATATTCAGAAATTGAATTGACAACTTTAGACTCAACTCTCCCTTAGGAAAGAACCTCTTGTCATTGTACTACTAGTTATTGTAAGAGAAGTAAGGAATTTATTTTTGCGAGTTCGACGCCTCGTCAGAAGGGTTTAGGGCGTGCACAACATCATTCAGATGCCATGAGTGGCTCCGCAGCTGCCATTTCGGAGGAGGTACTCGCAGCCATCACGGAGGTAGTTAATATATGGCTTGCAGGCTTGTGTCCAACTGTTTTGGGGGAGTTCGTAGCGAGTGCACCTCTTACTCCCTTGATTAAGCTGGGTGGTGGCTTGCGTCCCATTGCTGTGGGGACAATATGGAGAAGGCTTGTCTCTAAATACGATGCAGCACATGTTGGAAAAGAAGTCAATACTTATTTATGAGATTATCAGTTTGGAGTGCGTGCCAGATGTGGTGGAGAGGCGATCATACATGATGTTAACCATATGATTGAGGAGAAAGGGGACTCGAACAATCTTTCCATGTTACTGGTAGATTTATCGAATTCTTTTAACCTCATTCACAGATCATCCATGCTTTCTGAGGTACACAATTTGTGCCCATCGATCTCTCGGTGGGTTGAATTCTGTTACACTTCTCCTGCTTGTTTATATTACATGGATCATGTTCTCGCCTCTTCAAAGGGTGTTCAACAAGGTGATCCTCTGGGACCTTTGTTGTTTTATCCTACTCTTCATCCCTTGGTTAAAAAAATTACCACGCAATGTGAGCTTGAACTGCAAGCCTGGTACTTGGATGATGTTACCTTGATTGGAGATATTCTTATGGTTGCAAAGGCTTTGAAGATCATTCAAGAGTACGGGGTTGAAATGGAATTGCATTTTAATATAGCCAAAACGTAACTGCTTTGGCCCTCTTCATACCCTAGAGCTTTGGTTTCAGGCATTTTCCCTCCAGATATTACTATGCAAACTAAGGGTGTGAATCTTTTGGGTGAGCCGGTCAGCCTTGATGCTCAATTCAATAAAGATTTAGTTGTTAGTAAAGTGCGCAAGAACATGACTGTCATTGATGTTGTAGAGAAGTTAAAAGACCCGCAAGGTAAATTGCTTTTGTTTCGGAATTGCACCGGTGTTTCGAGACTTTATTTCTCCTTGAGAACAACTAGACCTGATTTTTTACAAGAAGCTAAAGACTTATTTGACGCTCACCTATTTCAATTCCTTAGACAGATCATTATTGGAGACGGCCCTGGCTACGGACTCCTTCAGCAAAGGATTTCTACTTTTTCTTTCAAACATGGCGGTATGGGTGTGTACATTATACATGATACCAAATATTCTTGTTTTCTTGCATCTTGTTTACATACCTTTGAGTTGTAGTCCACGATTTTGAGAGGTGCAGTGAGCTTTGGACTCCTTCAACTCACTGTGTGTCGATGTTTCTTCTATCTGATCTAGTAATTTTGCCACCCATTTCATGAACTCCTTGGCAAATATTTACTTTGATGCTGTGAAGAAAAACATACACACCAGTTATGCTATGTCGGAGCGTGATTCTGTTTTATGGCATTGCAACCAGACTATACATGCTTGGGATTTTCTGATGGCGATTCCAATTGTGGGGCTTAATCAACATATTGAAGCTAGGCAGTTTAGTACAATTCTCTGGTACACATTAGGGATCCCTTTTTTCGAGGTGGATAGTGCTTGTCCCTTTTGCAAGAGAAATATGGATATTTTTAGTGATCATGCCTTGCATTGTGCGAATGAAGTTGTGATTAAATTTAGACGTGATTTGGTGCGTGACACTTTTGCGGACACGTGTTACCGTGCGGGTGTACCGGTTAGGAAGGAGGTTGACTTGGGACTTCTTGCAAATAACGACACTGCTCTGAGATCGGCTGACATACTTGTGCATAATTGGGATAATGGGAGGGATGTGTGTTTGGATGTGATTGTTGTTTCGCCTTTTACCGGAGGTGGAGTTCGGACCTTTACCTCAGGTCTTTCCACTAAGAATGCTGTTACTGGCAAGAATGCTAAATATTTAGAGAAGTGCATGTATCATGGTTTTGGTTTTGAGATACTGGCTTTTACCACCTTAGGGGAGTTGGGTGATGGTACCATAGACTTTTTGAAGCGTTTGCACAATTCTATGGCTATCCATGATGCTAATGTTCGGGTCGGAGAATTTTTTTTCATAGGTTAGGGGTAGTTATTCAAATAGGTGTTGGAGCTCAGCTTGTTGCTAGGCTTCCGTCCAATTTCTTTCCAGTGGATAGTCTTTCTGAGTTGTAATTTCAGTTTAAAATAAATAAAATTACAAATAACTTTTAAAATAACAAAAACTACGCTTTCAACTGGGAGAACAATATCTATTTTTGGTTAATAAACATGCTCTCAAAGTTTTTCTGGACCAAATTCCACCCCACAGTAGTAAGTTTGGGAATTATACTCGTATAATTCGCGAATCCGTCCGTATCGATCAAATGTGTACGTATGTTCCGTATAATTGGAACCCCGACTTGGATTCACGAATTTTCAGCCTAAAACGAATTATACACGTATTTACGAATTAACGAATCACACGTCTCGTTTAATACTTTGCCACATCATCACTAAATTATATCGTTCATATCAATTATTAAATTATATTATTTAAGGAAAGATTATATTAAAAATATTCCTTTAACAGTTTAATTATATGCCGAATTCATATATCTAAAATGATTATACACCTACGTATGCCATTTCGTATCACTACCGAATCACGAATCGTTGACCGGATTTTTGACGGAATTTAACTTTTAAGAATCCATATAATACTCGTACGTATCCTAGCCAAAGTATTTTCCATACCCAAATTACTAACTAGGCCCCACACGCAGAGTAGAATCATCACCTCACGTGTGGGAACCGACCCTTGTTTCCCAAGGAGGCGGTTTAGAGAATAAAAAGGGAAGGAGATCTCATTAAAAAGACATAAAAATCAGGGTAAGATACGCGAAATCTCCACACTTCCAAGGGTTTCTAATCAAATCATAAAAGGACATTTTAGGTATTTCAGATCACTCAACCCCTTTAAGCATTAGATACGACGAGACCGCTACTCCTTTTTCGTTATTCTATCATCTCTTTGCGTTTCTCTGAAACGCAATTTGTGAAACCCTAACCCTAAAACGCGCACACACAGCTCCCTCTTTTCGATCTCTCTACTCACTCACTCACTCTTCAAGGTATTATTCTCCTTCCAGATTACTACTCTCTCTACTCATTGATTGTCTGTGTTCTTGATTTTTTCCGATTTTTTCTGATTTTTTTTTTGGGTTTTTTTTTATTGATTTTTTGATCTATTTTTGATGAGCATCTGAATCTTGTTTATATGCTGGGTTTAGTTGATTGAGTTGTAGATTTAATCTGGGGGTGTTTGTTTATAGATCGATTCATTTAATAATTTGGTTGTTTTTTGTGTGTTTTGATTGGGTATATGTATAGATGTAATTTAGTGTTTTTATTTGGTTTATGTTAATCTGGGTGTGTGTATTTTTGTTTTTAAAGATTAGGGTTTGTGACAATATGGCAGCTTTTTAATGTTTTTGAAGATTAACCCATTAGATCTTGTAGCTTGTCCTCAATCCTTGAAGTTTAGAGTGTTTTTTCACTTGTTGGGTTATTATGTATTGTTTTGTAGATTGAAATTAGAAAAAAAAACCTCTTTTTTGTTGTGTCTTAATGCTTTTGTGAATTGATAACGGGTGTAATGTGGTTATTTCAGACTCTAGATCTAGGTATTGTTGGATATGCAGTGTGGAGAGGGGGATTGTTTGAACTTAGAGATGATCTCTTAATTTTTTTTTTTTAGATTCTGAGCCAGTTCTTCTGATGTTGGATTCTTTGACATCTCAGTTTACTACATGTTTATTGTTTTCTTAAAGCAGTTGTGTGTTGACAAATTTGTGTGTACTGAGACCTTTGTCTCTTTCAATTCGATATCTTTAGGTTGTCTACCGATGTTGAGCGCTAAGTTATGACCTTTTCTGTTGCACTGAGTTGACAAATTTATGAGGCTTATTGCAATGTGGGTTTCATTTCTTTGCTTGAATCTATGATGGTTGTATAGTTTGCATATTATTACGAGAAGGACCATGTCTCACACGTTTTACTTTTCAGTCATGGCAGGACTCGCTCCAGAAGGCTCACAATTCGATGCTCGTCATTATGATTCCAAAATGTCTGAAATGTAAGTTCCCCATTCCATGTGTCTGCTTTGCAGTTCTGTTCCAAGAGTGCCTCTTGCCTCATCTTGTGATCTTTTTTTTTTAGCCTATTTGTCATACGGACTATCATATTTTTTTTATTTTTTTTGGATTGGGTGTGCACAGACTTCAAGCTGAAGGAGGACAAGATTTCTTTACTTCATACGATGAGGTTTTTGAGAGCTTTGACTCAATGGGCCTCCAAGAGAATCTTTTGAGGGGGATATATGCATATGGTAGGTACCATTAGTTCTTTTTTCCTCTTTTGATATGTTTATTTATTTTTTTTGGCAACAAGGATCTCATAATGCGCACTGAATATAAGAAATCCCATGTCAATCTACATAACCATATGCATAGAATGGCTTAATAATTATCCTTCATATTTGAGCTGGGAAGTTTTGTTAGTTGTTCACTTAGGCTAGAGTTAGGTGGATTCTTTATGGCTGAATGACCTTGATGTGGATGTAATCTGTCTTGTGATGTAGAATATGTTACTTTTTATTTAATGTCAAGGATTTTGGGGGGTTTGGATGCTGATCTCTTTTAATAATTTTGTAGGTTTTGAGAAGCCCTCAGCTATTCAACAAAGGGGTATTGTCCCATTTACCAAGGGTCTTGATGTCATCCAGCAGGCACAATCTGGAACTGGAAAGACTGCTACTTTCTGCTCTGGAATTCTACAGCAGCTTGATTATACCATGGTTGAATGCCAGGCTTTGGTTTTGGCACCAACTAGGGAGCTTGCACAACAGATCGAAAAGGTCATGCGTGCTCTAGGTGATTATCTTGGTGTGAAAGTTCATGCTTGTGTTGGTGGAACCAGTGTCCGTGAGGATCAGCGTATTCTTTCCAGTGGAGTTCATGTTGTCGTCGGAACTCCTGGACGTGTGTTTGACATGTTGCGAAGACAAGCACTTCGTGCTGATTGCATTAAGATGTTTGTTCTGGATGAAGCTGATGAGATGCTTTCACGTGGTTTCAAGGACCAGGTTATTTTTTCCTTACAATGTTTATACTGTTTTCCCTTTTTGTCTTTAGTATTGTGTCTTTACTGTTTTCAGTTTCAATTTATGTCTAGTAATCCTATGATATTTATCTTTGATTTATGATCAATCCAATCATAATTAAAGTCTTGTATAATCATGTAAATTTTTTTCTCGTATTTGTCTGATGTTTTCTGTTTTTTTTTCTTCTGCAGATCTATGACATTTTCCAGCTCCTTCCTTCTAAAGTCCAGGTTGGAGTGTTCTCTGCCACCATGCCACCTGAGGCCCTTGAGATAACCAGAAAGTTCATGGACAAACCTGTTAGGATTCTGGTTAAGCGTGATGAACTCACCCTTGAGGGTATTAAGCAGTTTTATGTTAATGTTGAGAAAGAAGAATGGAAGCTTGAGACACTCTGTGATCTCTATGAAACTCTGGCCATCACCCAGAGTGTTATCTTCGTTAACACCCGACGTAAGGTTGACTGGCTTACTGACAAGATGAGGAGCCGTGACCATACCGTCTCTGCAACCCATGGAGACATGGACCAAAATACCAGAGATATTATCATGCGTGAATTCCGATCTGGGTCCTCACGTGTCCTCATCACTACTGATCTTCTTGCTCGTGGTATTGATGTTCAGCAAGTTTCATTGGTCATCAACTATGATCTTCCTACTCAACCAGAAAATTACCTTCATCGTATTGGACGTAGTGGTCGATTTGGAAGGAAGGGTGTTGCTATTAACTTTGTGACTAAAGATGATGAGAGGATGCTTTTTGATATCCAGAAGTTCTATAACGTGGTCATTGAGGAACTTCCATCGAACGTCGCAGATCTCCTGTAATTGAATTGATGATGATGAAGACGTGTTTAGTTCCTTGGCTTTTATTGACAATGATGGTGGTGAAGGGAACTTTTATCTATTTGGTAAGAAGTGGTATTTAATGTTTTTTTCTTTATAGGTTATCTACTTTTTTTGTCCGTAATCTAGGATATATGGTCGAACTTGCCTGACTATCTCGTGATTTGGGTACTGCACATTTGCTCAATGGAAACCGGGCATGGCCCCGATATTTTGGTGTGGGTGTGTTGGGCATCCATTTTTGCAAATTTTGTTGCAGGTAGGGTTTTGTAATCTTAAGTGTCTGGTAAAAACTACCCAAATGAAGGTAGTTTTGGATTTGGGTTTCACTCTGTTTGTTTGGGGTTATTTGTGTCTTTTTTTTTGTCTCTTTTTATGATTAAGAGAGAATACTATGTAGAATGAAAACCATGATTTGTTAATTTATGTCAGATCCCTCTGACTATTACCTACTGCTGCCTCCTCTCCTTTACTTGAATTGTTTTTAGACGCATGTTTTGTTAGTACCTTCATTTATGCTTCCCTATCTTTTCTTAGTTGTGTGCTTGGTGTTGGTCTTTCTTTCATTAAATCTGGTCTTGGTATTACACTCTTACAGGTAGGTTTTATTTGACCATTTTGCATGTGTAACAAGTAGCATTTTTGATATCCATGTACCAGTTAAATCTGTACGCTAGGCCAAATCTCCGCTCGGTCTCGCATAAACTTGATGGTTATTGCACTGTCCATAGTTGCTTAATGGTGTGCTCTCTGAACACTTGGGTGTTCTTGTTCATTCGTCCTGCTACAATATAGAAAACTAGGTGTATTGTTATTCATCTGATTGTAAATGTCGATCTCCAACTTCTGGTTAGCTGCATTTGTTTCAGCTTGTGATCTGGCTATAAGTCCATCTGAACAGTAAAACTTAAGTGTTCATTTGCTTCAGTCATCTGATCTTTGTTCTCCTATACTCTGTTGTTCCACTGTAAATATCTTTTGTAGGGTCGTATACAACCAGCTAGTTTGGTCCCCATCTTTCATTGTTGATTTATATTCTGTTTGGTCTTTTGATCTTTCGTATGTCTCGAGGGTATGTGTTGGTTCATTTCCTTCCTCTAGATCTTACCGGGTCTGTTCGAGTATGTAGTTATACTTACAGTCTTGTAGGTTGAAAACACACTTTCTGAACTATTCCTTAGAAGGGTTTAATGTTTCTGTCCTGTCTGAATACTTCTTCCTTGAAAGGAAATGCCCTTGAATATGCCAACTACAATCTTCACTAAAACACTGCTTGTCACTTTTCTTCCAATCAATTCAACACTTGTGCTTTGTTAGCAGATTTGATGCTACCCATCCATCCCTATCTTGCACCAGCAGCCACCACTATCAAGAATCATGATGACAACCACTTGACGTTGGCATAATGCTGCCAATATGGACTGACCTCTGGAGTCAATTCATCCGGCCTTTTCTAAACCCCCCAAAATCCCTATTCTATAATAAATGTAGGGTGCATCATCACTAAATAACAAGAATATTTGTCATTTGTTAATCAATATATCAATAGATGGTGATATGCTAAACAATTGAGGTTTGGTAAAGCAAGTGATTGTTGATAGCGTCGGTTTTATATATTACTTCTTGTTATCCATTTTAACCACTACAGACACTGATTGCACTCTAGCCTTGGAAGAATGGTTTGTCGCATATTTTGAGTAGTTTATGCAAACTTAACAAAGACATAGTCCAGGCAGGTCAGATTCATACGCAACATGAAAACTACTCTACTGCACTTTCTTGAACAATTTTACTACCGACTTCCTTATTTTTATACCAAAAGCAAAAGTCAATTCAATAACCCAGAGAGTTCAGAACTCTTTCGATGCACCAAAATGAACCCTGGTCGACTGGGTGCTATGGATCACAACTTAAAAATTTTGGGTGCAACAAAGCTTCCTCCACCAAATTTGTCTATGCACTTGCACGAGGCATAGTAACACATTATAGGCTTACAGCAGCTAGGCAGTGTCAGAAAGATGCCACCCCTAAGGCATAGTAGCCTGGCTGAGTGCTTACAAAGTTATGGGAAACGGGATACATATCTGAATTATCATCTCCATCTCCAATTTCCCATAAAAATAAAAATAAAAATCACATCTTTCCAGTAGATTCATATTCCCCAGATCCTTTCAATATCAGAAAACCCACCACATTGGTAACGTGATAAGGGGTCACGAAATAGGTTATGTCGGTTACCCGGTACTACAGGATCTTAACCAAGACTCTGTTTTTTTTTCTTCTTTAATAGAACGTCAAACTTCAAAACAAAGACGCTGTTTTTGTTTCTTGCGTCTCTCTTCTCCCTTGCCCTTCTCTGTTACTTGTACCAAAAAAGAAAATCTCAATTCAATCAAAATATCAGCTTCAATTTCTTAATTCCACTCTAAAAATGGCGATTTCTGAATCGCCAGAAATCTTCAATCATCAACCACAACAAGGGGAACACTCCGTTAGAAGAAGAAGAATAGATTCAACTGCTGCTACTACTAGTCATACTAATAATGGGAGTGATGAGAATTCTTATTCAGCATCTTCGTCGTCAATCACTAATGAATTGGAAAAAAAGAAATCATCTGAGTTTTACACCAATGGGAAAGTAGAAGCGAATCAGATCGAGAATCATGAGAATGAGAAGAAGAATGATGGCGGTGATGTGCCAATTAGTTATACGTATAGACCATCAGCTCCTGCTCATCGGAGAATTAAAGAAAGTCCTCTTAGCTCTGATGCCATCTTTAGACAGGTTAGTCATTATCCAAAATTTCATCTTTTTTCTGGGTTTTTTCTTGGTTTAGGTAATTCTTTGTTGATTTTATGAATTTGGGTCTGGTTTATTGAGTTATAATTCAATTGGGTTGAACCAATTTTTATATCTAAGCAAGCTGTTGATTTAGTTCCAAAATTAGGGATGCAGAATTCACTGCAATTTGTCCAAAAACCATGAAAATTGATTCTTGATTATCAGAGGTTGATAGCCTACATAATTACTTCAATTGGAAGTAATTCATGATTTCAGTTTAGTTATTTTTCAAGTGTGGTCCCCTTATGGATAGACCCTGCAACCCCAGCATATGGATATGCTGTGTGCTATTTATGTCTTTTGTTGTCTTTGGAGTTAATGCTAGTTATCTTAATTAGAGTTAAGGTTTTGTTTAGGGAGCTGGGTTTCGACTGATTGTATTGGTTAGTAATGTACCGTATAGGAAGTGTTGTTCGTTCCTCGTGAAGTTAGAGGAGTTGTATAATACACTAATCAATCCATCACCAGCATAGGGTTTTGGTAGAAAAGTGGAGAATAAAAAATTAGCTATGGGGTTTCGACTTAGAAGAACTGATGCTAAGTATTTGTATTCAAATGTAGCTATGAGACAAATACATGTCATTGCAAAATGTAGTAGTACCAACCTTCGCTAAGGTTCAGTCATGGTTCTGTGTAGACTCTAAGCACATTTGGGTGCAACTGCCAAGTAACTTTAATATGACATGAGCTGTAGGAATAAGTGATTTCGGAGGCTATGTAGAGAGCTAAGGGTTTCTCTATTTTTTTCGGTACTCCTTGGTTCTTGGACCATGTTTATACTGATTAGCTAATTCTCAGGTGATATCTTATGGCAGAGTCATGCAGGTCTTTTCAACCTGTGTATTGTTGTGCTTGTTGCAGTGAACAGCAGACTTATCATTGAGAATCTAATGAAGGTGAACAACGACCCCTTTCTCTTTTTTGTTGTGTTTTCTTGCGGAACTTCGATTCTGGTTATGGTCCTTTGGCTTGTTGATGAATCATTTTCTTTCAAGTTCCTTCTATAGGGAATGCTGTTCTCTGATTGGAGATAATTTTTTTTTGTTGTTTTCATTTTGCAGTATGGCTTATTAATCAGATACGGGTTTTGGTTTAGTTCAAGATCACTGCGAGACTGGCCACTCTTTATGTGTTGGTAAATGGTTTTGTAGGGTTTTCCTACTTCTTTTTTTCTATTAAACAAGAAACCAACTTGGATTGAAGCATATTCTTGGGGAACTCATTTATCTTTTCTTAATGCATCTCCTTGACATGGCATGCTCCTTGTGTTGTGTAAACTGCAGTCTCAGTCTAAATATCTTCCCACTTGCTGCTTTTATGGTCGAGAAGTTGGCTCTACATAAAGTTATTTCCGAATATGTAAGTAGTTTATAATTTTGCAACTCCCTTAATGCTAATTCACTTTCCTTGAAGGTATTTTTATCTAAATTGGCAATGAAGCATATATTCCCATTGCGGCCATCTCGGCTCACCCAAAAATGCCTTCAGTGATTTATTAATTTTAAGTGTCGTATCTTTCAGTTTCTTTCCTCATGTCTGTCCCCTTGACACAGTATATGTCAGTCTGCATTGAGCGTATCGTCCATAACTATTCTATCGATGCATTAAGTTATACGCTCTAAGACTAATTCTCGGACATATTTTCAGGTCATTGTTTCACTTCATGTATTGATTACGTCGGCTTCAATCTTGTATCCAGTTACTATGATACTCAGGTTACTATTCTCATCCTTCTATTTACATATTAAAAGGCCCTCCTAATCCTGTATGGTTGTCTGTTCCCACATTAAATTGCTGAGCTCATTAATTATGAATGATTAGATTAGTGGTGGTACTTAAATTTTCGAAGAAAAATAAAGTGGTGTTAGGAGTACAGACTACAAAAGAGGAGAAAGAACAACCACAACTTCACTTCCTGTTATTTTCTCTTCAGAAAGGTTGCTGGGATGATCTTATGTTGATGCAACTAGGGGGACATTTTTCTTTCCACGTTTTTATACATTATTCTCTCTTACTTGGACTCCTGCTCGTCATGATATATCCTTGTACCATAGTCAACATAAAAAAGTCAGTTGTTTACCGGTGAGATGCCTTGTAAATAGGATTTGGTAAAGCTTGGAAATTCATACTGCACGTTCATTGAATATGTTGATCCTATGTTGATTAGGAACACAAATCTGGACATATAATATCTCTAGCTGTATTGCATATCATACTGTGCTTGGCAAATTCAAGAATAGTACCATGGATTGACACATTTAGATCTTCTCATTCGACTTCCCATTTTCTGAGATATAAACAGTGTTCCATATTTTGTGTTCCGAAAACAAAGGGTCCGTTTCATGTGATCTAAGTTATTGACATCAAGTGTTGCAGGCATATGTAGGTCCTTCCATGAAAGCATTTTTGGTAAATAGCCAGGATGGTTGTAATGTTCACGTGTTTCAGCGTACACAATTGCACACTGATTCCTGTGTTCAACAGTTTGTTTATTTCTTTATGAGTTATTTTTGAATTGTGCAGCTACGATTCTGCGGTTGTATCTGGGATTATCTTAATGTTGTTTACCTGCATCGTATGGTTAAAGTTGGTATCATATGCACATGCCAATTATGACATGAGGGCACTTGCGAACTCAGATGACAAGGTAACTATGCATCTCCCTTGCATTTGAAGTGTTTTTTTAAGAGTGTACCACTTCACTTGTTTGCAAGCACTATAAAGCATTTCCTGAATTTCATGTGATGCAACTTCGAGTGAATTCAGTATTCCCTATATGAAATTAGTTCTCGTGTGATGTTAGGTACCTGGTTCACCGTCTGATTCCCCAGATACGGTTGAGAATTATGAGGTTAGCTTCAACAGTTTGGTCTACTTCATGGTTGCTCCAACATTGTGTTACCAGGTAATCTTGATTTTACTTCTATTGTCTAGCAAATCATCTTATAGCTAGCCATGTAACCATGGGTTAATTTGAATTGCATTTCCTTTCTTATTGATGTGTAACTTTAGTTTTGACAATTGATGAGAATTTCGCCAATTTGTTTCCTCTGATGTCCATATCGCTAGACAAGCTACCCTCGTACAGAAAGCATTCGAAAGCGCTGGGTGACTCGTCAACTGATTAAATTGGTGATATTCACAGGACTTATGGGCTTTATCATCGAACAAGTAAGCGACCATTTCTTATATGGGAGCCATTTCTAATCCGATTTTGAAATGATATAAAGTATATTACTAAGAACCAAATATATATGTTGATTTATTCTGCAGTACATCAATCCAATTGTTCAGAATTCTCAACATCCTTTGAAAGGGAACCTATTAAATGCAATAGAGAGGGTGTTGAAGCTATCTGTTCCAACACTATATGTGTGGCTTTGCATGTTCTACTGCTTTTTTCACCTTTGGTATGTCCGCTTTCTTGACTTTGATGAAGCATTTATTTCATGCTCTTTTATCTCCTGGTTCTTGGTTATTTACTTATTCGTGAATACAGGTTAAATATTCTAGCTGAGATCCTCCGGTTTGGGGATCGTGAGTTCTACAAAGACTGGTGGAATGCAAAAACTGCTGAAGAGGTTAGTTTCCTGAGGATTTGTCTTTACAAGACATGCTTCTCACAGTGTTTAGTCAGATATACCTTTCTTTGCTGACATCTGTCTTTTTGCACTGTCTCACAGTATTGGAGAATGTGGAATATGGTAAGGCAACTTACCTCCCTTTGTTACTGGTGTTTCAAGTTTAATGTTTCATTTTTATGTTAGAAGTCTTGCTCTAATGCTGTTTTAGTGAATGTTGTCTGGTTGATCCCAACAAGTTCATTTAAAGCGCAGTTTCACAAGACAAAGCTTAAGAGTTCCCATGAATATAACTGGTGTTACTAACCCGACAAAAACCTACAAGCACTACGGATGCCCAAGGATTTCGATAAGTATAGTTGACTGGTGAGAAGAAGATCTCCCTAGGTTCACCAGATGCAGTTTGTCTCTCTTACACATGTAAACCACCATTGTACTACTTAAAAACCATAGGGAAGGATCTTTCTATGTGTATGAAGATAGATTTCAGTTTTTAGTACATCCGCCAAACAAGTGGAAACACTCACGATACGAGAAATCTAAAAATGAAAAAAAATGAGAAATGGTAAACTGTTTCCACTGTGTAAACATAATTTTTGAGAGTATTTTCACTGATGGTTCCTTACTGAATGTCAACAGCCTGTTCATAAATGGATGGTTCGCCATATCTACTTTCCGTGCTTAAGGCATAAAATACCAAAGGTATTTGATCTCTCTCTATCACATATTCTTGTTGGTGGATGCTCTATCACGATCTTTATTTTTCAGAAAGTGCTATTACGACTTTACGGCTTATTAGATGATGGATAGTCTTGTCCACAAATTTCATCAACTTTTTTTTGGTTTGATTTCAGGGGGTTGCGATTGTGATAGCCTTCTTCTTTTCTGCGGTCTTCCACGAGGTATATTCTCATTTCCCCTTTATTGTTTTTCTTTCTGGAAATGGTGGTTCATTTTGATGCTGAAACGTTAAAATATACATTATCTTATGTAGTTTGATCATTGTTCCCAGATTTATAGTTTCATCTTTATGTCCTACACATTTGCTCTTAATTATAAGGGATGGGTTTCTGTGTTAGTCATTTCTTTCACTCTCTGATGTTTCCTGTCTTTTATTGTCGACAGCTATGTATTGGTGTCCCCTGTCACATGATCAAGTTTTGGGCATTTATGGGAATAATGCTTCAGGTATCTTTCTTTTCCTTTATTTAAGTTTTACTGCCTCCGTTTTAGGAAAAGTGGTACTTCCACCTTTTCAATTTGGCCTATTTTGGGAAAAAATGAAAAAGTGAAAGTATCACTTTTCCTGAAACGGATAGGTTCCTTTGTGCTTATTCTCTTGTTTGGTTCTTTAGTTACTTACTCGTGCTTCTATTTTTTTTTTTGGATAGGTTCCTTTGTGCATTCTGACAAATTTCCTGCAAAATAAGTTCCAAAACACTATGGTACGTCGTTTCCCACAACTCTACTCAAGATCTGTCCTTTTGGTACTATGAACGAAACAGCGAAAACTCACTTGATGATTCTGCAGGTGGGAAATATGATTTTTTGGTTCTTTTTCTCGATTTTTGGTCAACCGATGTGTGTCCTGTTATACTATCACGACTCTATGAATCAGAAACTGGGAACTGATTGAACTGCTAATACTTGCCCGTTATCAAATAAACAGAAGCTCATTAACTGAAGTTAGGTGTCTGTATATAAAAACACATCTTGCGATTTCCTTGTTATTCGTGCAGCCATGATCTGTACCGAGCTTACTAACAATGTCTTTCCCATGAAGAACCTGCATCATCCATATAGAGTATTTTGGATGATTTACCACCTCTCTAACAGAAGATGGGAATTTTGATGAATGCATTTTAAGCTAACTCTGTAACACTACAATTTCACTTTTGTATGATTTTCAATTGTTTGGTTGTGCATTTCTAGATTGCATTACGTGTAAAATAATCTGTTATAATCTTCGTTCTTGTTAGATGTTCAGTTGATCTGTTATGTCCATTGTTCCTCAAGATTACTTTTGCAGTTTTTAAACTCTTCCGGATTCTGCGAGGGATGCATGCACGGACCAATCCCTTATCGCATTTGTTACTTTGAAAACCAGCATATTGCGTCTTTAGAATTACACTCCAGTGCAGTTTCCTGCGCCACTTTTTAATGAGACCAACAACTCAGATATAGGATCCCCAATTTAACATGGTTGCTAATAAAGGGATCCCACCCAATTCAAAGCTGTTTGTACATTGCATCTTATACTTTTCTTTGCACATTAATGCTTACACTTTGGTAGGGCGCTGGGGTGGGGGTATTGTATGGTTAAGTGTTGCTAAACTAGGAAACCAATAATGGTGCATATTGCGAGTCATGGCGCTGATTTTCGTTCAGAGTGGTAACTTGATTATTACCAAATTGCAGATTCTGTGGTCATGTAGCTTTTTTTTTTTTTTTTTTTTTTCTTCGTTGAATAACAACAAATTTGAAACTAGTTTGCGAACATAATTTCAGAATAATTTTAAAAGCAGTTATAAACGAACCTATTTTGCTAGCAGAAATATAGAAATACTTTTGTTTCTGGTATCGAAGCATCCAAAGTATGCAGAAAATAATTGTGATCATTGCAAGCAACCTAGTGATGGTCGTCTTAGTTGTCCCGCGTGGAGGAGTGTACTATGATTATCAACCACTAATATTGTTTTATTTATAGTCAAACTTACCGCATGTGCTCTCAATCACTACAAAATTATTATATTATTACTGTAATTTAAAGAAATTCTTAATGAAATCTTATACTAAACACTACAAGATCAGATTTCTCATTTGACTAAGTTTGACTATGAATTATTTTATAAAAAATAAAAAAAAGGGGCAAAATCAAAATCAAAAATCCAAGAAATTCCACCCAATAAAAACAGAAATTTCCTACAATGTCAAGGTCTTTTGTGCTGTTTAACTTTTTCTTCTTTTGTTACCAAAAATTGATAAAATCTAGTGGATTTGTTTTGAATGAATGAATGATTGATTTTCAATTTTTGAGTTATCCCATGAAGAAAATTTAACTACTCCACATCCACAGTAAAAAAAAAATAGTACAGAAGTAAATTAAAATATACAAGAAGAATCTCAGATCCCCAACAAAGCAGAAATAAAAGAAGAAAGCCATTAAAGAAAAAGAGAGTAGACTGGGACTTTGAGCAGCTGTCTGTTACCAATTCAGCAAAATCAAAACTCTGGGTTCGCTCTGTTTTGAAGAAATCAGGAGTAAAGTTCGGGTTTTTATGGAGGATTTTAGATCTAAGTCTTGTGGGGATGGGAGGAATAATATGCAGATGGAACCATATTATGGTGGTGGTGGTAATAATGTAAGTGGGATGAATGATTTGAGATGTCAAAGTGCTACATATAGTAGTAATAATTCATCAGTGGTGCCACAGAATGGTGGAATGAAGGATATTAAATTGAAGAAAGGTAAAAATGGTGGTTCATCATCATCAAAGAGTTGGAGTTTTAATGATCCTGAATTGCAGAGGAAGAAGAGAGTTGCAAGTTATAAAGTCTATGCTGTTGAAGGAAATATCAAAGGGTCTTTCAGAAAGAGTTTCAGATGGCTTAAAGACAGGTATTCGCACTATAATTTCAATTCTTTGATTCATTCAATTTCAATCTCAATTTTGTAGGTTTAGATAGATCTATGAAGCTACTAAAAACCTAGTAATTATGAGAATTTTGATTTATGGATTTAGTGTCAATTTGTTAATTTGATGATTTTGATAGTGTGTGTTTATAGTATGAAGTTCACTTGATTTATGTTTCGGTTTGCGAAATTGAATAGCATCTCTTACAATTTGATGTCCCAGCATCTATGGCCTGTATTGGCATTCAATTGACATATTACAATGGTGATTCTGGAAACTAACTTAGATCGTGCTTAATGGGATGCAAGATCTATTTATATACACTGATTTCTGTTTTGTGTTCATTGGGTCTGCAGTTGCAATGTTATTAGCTTTGATCCAAAGAGTTGCCTTACTTGATCTAATTGTCGTAATCTTCATTGTCGGTATTTCATTTGTAAGAAAATGACATCTTTTTGATTACGTTCTCAAGTACTTAAAGAACTGTTGTATGGTTGCTTAGAATTTGGACAGCTTCAGTATGGTATCCTAGCTTCTCAAGCAATGGTGTCGTCAGTCGTCCGACCTCAAAAACTTGGATGTGTTGCCTTCTGTTCGCGTCATCTTTGTGTTTTGAATATTCAGTTCACATATTACCTCGTTGTGGATTGAAGCATTTAGATATAGAATTAGATATGCGAAGAAAGGAAATGCTGGTTCCGGTTACAAATCAGGGGCTGGGAGTATTAGTCTAGATCCTGCAGCAAGAACTATACTGTGAATAGTTTGCGATAGAGTACTAGTTTGCCGAACTGTTTCCCTTGATAGATTACAGAACTTCTCCATTGG
Organism: Papaver somniferum; assembly: GCF_003573695.1. Lineage (NCBI taxonomy): Eukaryota > Viridiplantae > Streptophyta > Magnoliopsida > Ranunculales > Papaveraceae > Papaver > Papaver somniferum. The sequence continues at coordinate 59,207,572 of NC_039359.1, forward strand.
TGATAGAATAGTTTCAGCTAGTTCAAAAAATTTATTTGTTATTTTTATCAATCAGTTGAATTAAGCTAGCGTGCTTCTGAATTTTGCAGGTTTTCTGCCATCACGAGGTTATAATCCATAAACTTATTTCTTGGATCAAATTATATTAAGTTATGCCAGATTCTGCAGAGGTGAAAAAAACAACTAGTTGCTGTTTGGATGGTTTTCAACAGAGATTGCTCATATATGCCCCTGAGCACGGAATCGCAGGGTAATGTAAAACAAGGATAGAGACACTTTTAACATTCCTAATGGATTGTGTATCTTTTTCTTCTTCCATTCAAATATTATGCAATATTGTATCTTTCATAAGTTCTATAAGTGTTAGGTAATCGATTAAGGAATGATAACAACGTCGAGAAAGTTTAAGAGTTTGGTTTCGTCTGGACACCAGAATGTGACATTTATTTGTACTTACAAAGTTTTAATAGGTAAAATATCTCCTTTGAAGGTATCTGTGACTGTAAGTGATCTCTTTGTCTAAATAGTAACTGGTTGATAAGAAAACACAGTAGAATGAAAACTGAACTTATCGATTTAACATTGTTCTGGTAATATTTGTCGAGATCATTGGCCCCGTCTGACTTAGGCGGATAAAATGTGGTTGTTGCTTCGGATTTTGAGATGAAGAGTTAGCTTCTGTGAAACAATTGCTCAGAGCAAGTCCATTTCTCTTTTCATGTTACTAGATCCTATTGAAATATATCGATTCCGGTTCCTGCATGGCCAACAGCAGAAACTCCAAAGTTCATTCTAAAACTGCCGGGACTTAACTTCCGAGCAGAAAGTGAAACTGGTAATTTTTGTAAAATTTTGGGCATGTTTCCTATAATTCAAGCAAAGTGTTCTATAATTCAAAAAAAGAACTACCCACATAGAGGGTGGCGCCTGCAGAGCGTCTCCTATAAATATATGAACATACATGGATCGGGTCTGCTCAGGGGACAGAATCAGTAGCTTCAAATCTGTCGGGGCAGGTTTCGCCCATGCATGCCATATATAAAACACGAGAAAAAAAGAAAAAGATCGAAAACCTAAACCACGAGATTTATTTGCAGTTAGAAAAGATATTTGGTAGAAGAATACTTCCACACTTAACTTCGTGGAGTAGAGATGTTATTTATATTTAATCAGATATAACTGAATTTGTTATAGATTTGAACTTATTCAAAGATAACAGATAATATCTAAAGAATAGCCTTAAGACTCTAGGTTTACACTTGGTCTTTTAGTGAATATATCTGCCAGCTGATCACGCGAGCTAATGAACCGAACTTGTAATTGTTTGCTTGCAACCCTTTTTCTGACAAAGTGATAGTCGATTTATACGTGCTTTGTTCTTGCATGAAACACCGAATTGGCAGTAAGATATGTTGCCCCTAGAATATCACACCATAAGATGGGTGGAGAATGTTTAAATCCTAGTTCCTTTAGTAGAGACCGAATCCATATCAACTCAGACGTCGCAATGGCCACCCCCTGTATTCAGCCTATGTGCTTGATTTCGAGACAGTCTTCTGCTTCTTTGCACTCAAAGATATTAAATTTCCTCCAAAATAGATGCAATAGCCACTAGTTGATCGTCGATCATCCAAACTCCCAGCCCAATCTGCATCTAAGTATGCTTGGAGAGAATAATCTTTGGTACCTTTGAGATGTAACCATAATCTATAGTGCTCTTAAGATACCGTAGAATTATTTTAACCAACTCCCAGTGTTCAACATAAGGTTCATGCATGTATTGACAGACCTTGTTCACAACAACTGAGATATCCGGTCTAGTTAGATGAAGATATTGCAACGCACCAACCACACTGCGATATAACGTAGCATCTTCAAACTTCTGACTTACATTCCTCTGAATTTTCACAGCCGGAGCTAATGGAGTGCTCACAGGTTTAATACCATCAAGTTTAGTGCGCTTTAGGAGATCAGCGACATACTACCTCTGAGTTAGAACCAACTCATTATCATGCCTTAGAACTTCAACACCCAAAAAATAACTTAAATCTCTCATATCCTTTAGTGCAAAAGCAGATCCTAAATCTGCAATAAGCTTTTGAATTTGCGAAGGCTGTGACCCTATAACAATTATGTCATCAACATAAACAAGAACATATGTGATGGAGTCTGCCGTCTGCAAAACAAACAAGGAACTATCTGCAATAGAACCTTTGAACCCTAGCTGCAGCAGGTGTGTACTTAGCTTAGAGTACCAGGTCCGCGGTGCCTATTTAAGCCCATAGAGAGATTTATGCAATTTACAGACATGATTAGGGTAATCAGGGTTGACATAACCTGCTGGCTGCTGCATACACATCTTCTTCCAGGTTTCCATTCAGAAACGCATTCTCCACATCGAGCTGCTTTATTTGCCACTGATTCATAACATCAATTGATAACAAAAGTCGTATAGTACAGAACTTTATCACTGGACTAAAGGTCTCGCCATATTCGATACCCTCTTGCTGATTGTATCCCTTAGCCACCAAGCGATCCTTACATTTGTCCAAGCTGCCATCAAGATTTTGTTTAACCCTATAAACCCATTTTGAACCAACAACATTCATCCCCTTCTCATATTTAACCAAAGAGTAAGTACCATTGCGTATTAGAGCATTTATTTCCACATCCATTACTGCTTTCCATATTGGATTCTTGGATGCTATGCTGTAACATGTTGGTTCTATGAAATCTGCGGCAGGCATTGGGTGCTTAGTTTCAGTCAGGCACATCTTCTTGACAGGCTTAGTGGTGCCAGATTTAGCCCGAGTCCGCATTGGATGAGTGACAACAGGGAGTTGTGGTGCTGAATCAGTAGTCTGAACCAGATGCTGTGTAGTTGTAGTTGCTGAAGTTGCAGGGGTGGATGGACTGTTGTCTGGTGAGTGAAGCAGCTGTTGGGGAGAGACTGGTTCTGATTGTGCGTTCCCTGGTGAATGCATAGCAATATCTTCTACACCATCTGTTAAACTACATCTTCTAAACGGTGGTGAAAGTAAAATACTTGTGCTAGAAGGAACAGTACCTGGACTTTGCAAGGGATCTCGCTGCTTGAGAGACTGAAATGGGAATGAACCTTCCTCAAAACGTACGTGGAGAGATATGTATAACCTATTGGTTTCTCGATGCAAACACAAATAGCCTTTGTGTGCATTACTATACCCTATGAAGACATAAGAAAGATATATTGGTTCCAAATTGGTGGTGTTGTACTGCCTAAGGCATGGATATTCCAAACAACCAAAAACACGCAAGAATTTGTAATCAGGTTTTTTGTTGAATATAAGCTCTATAGGAGTTTTTGTTTCTTTGTCAGATTTGGGTAATCTGTTAATCAGAAAATAAGCTGTAGTAAAAGCATCTACCCAGAATGATTTTGGCATATGCGCATGAAAAAGTAATGCTAATCCAGACTCCGTAACATGCTTTATTTGGCGTTCAGCTAAGCCGTTTTCAGGAGAAGTGTGAGGACATGAAAATCTGTGTTGAATACCATGTTCATTGAGGTAGGCAGTAAATTTTTTGTATTCTAAGGCATTGTCAGATTGAAAGACCTTAATTTTGTAATCTGTGAGTCTTTCTACTTGTTTATGAAACGAAAAAAAAGTGCTTCAGGCATCAGAACGCTGAATAAGAGGAAAAACCCATGTGTAATGAGAAAAGACATCCATTATTAAAAGATATTATCGAAAACCAGTTCTAGAACATTATGGTGATACCCAAATATCTGACACAACCAAACTCAAAGGTGTGTCATAAACTGTGCTACTTAAGGAAAAAGACAATTTCTTGCTCTTACTAAGATGGAAAGAATGACAATAATCAAAAGATTTATTGGAAACTGAAAGATAGTTTTTAAGAAAGATTTGGGAAACGGTACGCAACATAGGATGCCCTAGCCTTTGGTGACATAATGGGAAGGAAGTAGATACGTTTTCCTGCGGCTGGATTGGGGTATCTAGCATGTCTACTCCTTCAAATAAGTAAAGCCCATTCCTATTCAGTCCTTTTAACAGAGTCGTCCCTGAGTGCTTTTCCTTCACAAGAAAATAAGATGTGTGAAACTCAAAATACACATTATTGCCTTTACAAAATTGAGTGACTGACAACAGATTAATTTTTATTTTTGGAACATGATAGATATTTCTTAAACAAAAAGACCTAGAATTGTATGTAAAGGAAGCATTACCAATGTTGGCAATTTTAAGAGCATTACCATTACCAACATGTACCATCTCAGTACCATCATAGTCATGGGGTATTGTCAGATTTCTGATATCTGTAGTAAGATGATGGGTTTCTCATGTGTCAGTGACCCATTGAGTTCCATTCACACCATCTGGTAGAGCAATATATGCTGCAGGTTTCTTTGTTTGATTGTTGTTTGGTTTGTAACGAAACCAACAACGATCTTCCTGGTGATTGTCCTTCTTGCAAATTTGACACGGTTGTTCAAATCGTGCAGTTTTTTTTTTTTGCTGTGGTTGATAACGACGAGCATTCCAGAAGATTTGCACCTTGATATTCTTTCGAGAGTATGAAGGTTTTAGACACGAGACGAGACAAGAAGATGAGAAATTTGTTTAATCTTTCTGCCTTGTTTCATTACCAAAGGACTCCTATATAGGGGAGTTTGATTACAAAATATATTATGTGATATCCTAACAGAGGTAAATATCTCTCAAACTAGGTAAGAAAGTAATTACAAAATATACGAGAATATACATCTAATACCCCCCCCCCCTCAAGTTGGAGCATGAAGAGTTGAAATGCCCAACTTGAGAAGAAGAGTTTGAAACTGCCGGCGTCCCAAAGCTTTAGTCAAAATATCAGCTAGCTGAGAAGTAGTATGAATATAAGATGGAACGATAGTACCTCGAAGTATTTCATCACGCACAAAGTGACAATCAATCTCGATATGTTTCGTACACTCATGAAAGACCGGATTATTAAGAATATGCAACGCAGCTTGACTATCACAGTGAAGCGAAACTGGTTTCGGATCTCCTATACCAAAGCCGCGGAGCAATCTTTTTAACCATATAATCTCACAAGTTGTTGAAGCCAAAGCATGATATTCTGCTTCAGCTGAGGAGCGAGAAACTGTAGTTTGTTTCTTCGTTTTCCAAGATATAGAAGAACCGCCGAGAAAGATAAAGTGTGTCGTAAGCGAACGACGACTAAGTGGACAACTAGCCCAATCTGCATCACAATAAGCGTCAAGAACTAAGTTGGAATCAGCCCGAAGTAAAATACCTTGTCCAGGACTAGATTTCAAATAACGCACAACTCGAAGTGCAACATCCCACTGAGATTGAGTTGGATGTTGCATAAACTGAGACAAAATATGAACAGAGTAACACAGATCCGTCCATGTAAGATTTAGATAAATCAGTCGCCCCACCAACCGTCTATAACGAGCAGGATCAGTCATGGGTATGTCTGATGCAAGAGCTAGCTGATGGTTCTCCTCCATTGGAATACTAGCTGGTTTAGATCCAAGAAGACCAGTTTCTGTCAAAATGTCTAGAGCATATTTACGTTGGCAAATAAAAATTCCTTTGGAACTTCTAGCTACCTAAATACCAAGGAAATATTTTAATTTTCCCAAATCTTTCATATGAAAACATCTGCTGAGATATGCTTGAAATTCACAAATGGCAGCTTTGTTATTGCCAGCAATAACAAGATCATCCAAATATACGAGAATATACATAATAATATTTCCCTTGCGATAGATAAATAACGAGTGGTCTGAGGCACTGGTAGAGAAACCATATGTACGCAAAACAGTTGCTAGATTTGCATAACACCGGGGAGCCTGTCGTAAACCATACAGAGACTTACGAAGTCTACAAACTTTTCCAGATAAACCATTACTGAAACCAGGGGGAAGTCGCATAAATACCTCTTCATTTAAATCACCATGAAGAAACGCATTGTGGACATCCATTTGAACTAACTCCCAGTTATTGATGGCAGCAACCGCAAGAAGAGTTCGTACAGTAACCATTTTTACTGTAGGAGCGAAAGTTTCCGTGAAATCAATTCCTTCTTTTTGATGATATCCAAAGACAACTAATCTAGCTTTATAGCGCTCAACAGTGCCATCCGATTTCCGCTTAATCCGGTAAACCCACATACAACCAATTGCATATTTGTTAGAAGGTAGATTTTCAATTGTCCATGTGACATTGGAAACTAGTGCATCAATTTCTTCCTGCATTGATTTACGCCATTTCGGATCAGCCATATCTTCCTTGAATGGCTTGGGTTCAACATCATTCGAAATAGCTGCAACAAAAGTACGATGTGCAACAGAGAAAGCATCACAGTTCACATAATGTGTTATAGGATAGGGAGTACCTGAGGACTTGACTGGTATAGGTGAAGCTTCAAGGGGAACCAAGGTCGTGTTAGTCTTCTTAGGAACACCTTTATATTGAATAAAATCCTTGTGACGAATGTTATCAAATTTGGTACGTTTACCCCGTCCCAATTCCTCATCTGCGACCATATGGTGATGTTCTACGCTATCTTCAGTCACGGTGGTTGGAGAAACAATAGAGTCAGTACCAGGCACAGGTACAGTGTGTGGAGAAGCGTTAGAAACTTCTAAGTCAGAACCATCTTCAACAAGACGTACATCAATCACAACAGGCTCAGACTGAGGAATCTCATGTACATCCTCATTATCTGTGTTATGTACCGTTGTAGGTGCAGTGCCCTGAAGAGCTGATAACTGCCTGAACCAGTCTGTTGAGGTGCGCTGTCGATTATGTTACTGCAGTCATCCTCAAAGTGAACAACAGACATATCCTTATACGTTGTTCCAGCAGCCTCATTAAGATACAACGAGTGCAATCGCATAAGTTCGTTGCTATCGGCCAACGAAAAAGTTTCTTCAAGAAACTGCACGTCTCGTGACTGAAAATATTGACCTGTATCTATATCAAACAAGTGCCATGCTTTCTTCCCAAACGGATAACCAAGAAAAATACAACGACGACTTCGACTATCAAATTTATCGCAAGGACTAATATTTTTCGCATAACAAAGACATCCAAATACTCTAATAGAGTTAAGAGTTGGATTTGAACCATACAGAAGTTCATAAGGTGACTTGAAATTAAGCACACGAGAATGAGTTTTATTAATCAGATATGCAGCGGTTAGAACACATTCACCCCAAAAATCAATTGGTAAACAAGCTTGAAAACGTAATGCACGAGCAAAATTGAGAATATGACGATGCTTCCTTTCCACTCTAGCATTTTTCTGTGGTGTCTTAACGACAGAAGTTTGATGAACAATACCATTATTTCGAAAATAAGAAAGTAGACCTTTAAACTCAGTCCCATTATCACTGCGCAGAATCTTAACCTGTCGCTTAAACTGGCGTTCAATTAACACAAAAAATTTTGTTAGCAAGGTAGACACTTCATCTTTGGTTTTCATCAGATATACCCAAACACATCTAGAAAAGTCATCCACAATAGTTAAAAAATATCTCGAGTTACAGGCACGATTTGCACGATAAGGTCCCCAAACATCACAATGGATTAAATCAAATACATCAGCTGCTTTATTATCACTCAACGGAAATGAATTACGATTTTGCTTGGCTCTATGACAGACTTCACAAGCATGAAAATCTAACTGACTATTAATGCTACTGACTTGAGGTAGAAACTTCAATGCTTGGATAGAAGGATGGCCAAGCCGTTTGTGCCATAATTCTGTAGTAGCCTTCTCTAACACGACGTTAACACGAGATGGTCCCCCCGCTATCAAGCAATAAAGCCCATCAGTGAGCTTACCCATACCAATCTTCGTCCTCAAAGTGTGGTCCTGTATAACACATTCAGAATTAGTGAATTGAATACTTATGATATGCTTCTGTGCACGTTTATCATGCGGTGAAGACAAAAATTGAGACACGGATATGAGATTGCAGGTGAACTTTAGAACAAACAACACATTATGCAAAGGAAGAGAGTCATTCAACTTCACAGTCCCAATTTTGGTTGCCTCTATACTTACACCATTAGGCAGACCAACTTGAATAGGACAAATATCACAACAAGATTCAAACAAAGTGTCATCGCAACAGACATGATTGGAGGCTCCTGTGTCAACAATCCAGGTATGGCCACTCTTACCATTTAGACGAACGTGATTTATAGTGGCTGACACCTCACCAAAGATAGCATTTGCCTTAGTTGATGGTTGAGTACTGAAAGATGGTGATCCAATGTTGGTATGAGCCGCAGGCCGACGTCTTGGTTGGCGACGATCTGGATAACCATGCTTCTCCCAACAACGATCCTCAAGATGTCCATTGTGCCCACAATAAGTACATTTCAATGGAGGTTCCCCCCCGCTTTTCGAACCTTGTGTCTTATGTCCGTGAGCAACAAAGGCCATTGGAGTAGCTATATCCTCCCTTTTCTGAGTATATATCTTGACTTCTTCCTCTTGTATGAGACGAGAATACACAACATGTAGAGAAGGAAGTGGTTCGGTGCCCAAAATACTAGAACGTACATTAGCATAATAGGGTACGAGACCCATTAGGAGTGCACGCACCTGATCATTATTACGCCGAGTACGTAAAGTCACATTCAAACCACAGGTACAACTGGAGCAAGAATATGAAGGTAGAACATCAAAATCATTGATGTCATCCCAAAGTTTCTTCATCTTCCCGTAATAATCTTGAATGGACTCTCCATCCTTTTGTTTGCAATCAACGACATCGGATTTGAGTTGATAGATTTTTATTCCATTCCCTAGAGAAAAACGAAGACTGATATCTTCCCATAAATCGAATGCAGTATCATGATAAGAAATTGAAGACCGAAGAACGGGATCAATCGTGTTAAAAATACAAGCAACAATCATATAATTGACAGTCCACCAATCATCCAAATCAGGAGAATCAGCAGAAGGTTTTGAAACTTTACCATTAATAAAACCGAGTTTCCGTTTCGTACCCAGTGAAATACGAAACCCTTTATCCCATTCTTCATAGTTCGATCCTTTGAGAACTACATGTGTGATGATAGTTCCCGGTCCATCATTTGAAGCTAGAACATATATTGATGTCTGATTGTTAGGTCGAGAAGAAGATGAGTTATGCAAATTGTCACCCATATCTACACCTGACTCACGATACCATGAAGGTTTTAGACACGAGACGAGACAAGAAGATGAGAAATTTGTTTAATCTTTCTACCTTGTTTCATTACGAAAGGACTCCTATATAGGGGAGTTTGATTACAAAATATATTATGTGATATCCTAACAGAGGTAAATATCTCTCAAACTAGGTAAGAAAGTAATTACAAAATATACGAGAATATACATCTAATAGAGTACCAGTGAGAACAACATTTGTATTTAAGTGTGTCTGCAAGAATTGGTTTTCGATATTTTCTAATCCTGATTTCGTTAATTTACACCTAAATCAAAATATCAATAATAATACTCTAATATTCAAAGGGTCAACCTTTGATGTGATCCCTTCTTCAATTTACTCCATGAGTTATGATACATTATTATCACCGTTGAGTGATAGAGACGAAGATGCTTTTAGGATGGATTATCCATGCAATTCATTTACCTGTATTCAATTGTTAGGTTCATGTAATGGCCTGCTTTGTATACGTTATGGTGATCCTGACAGATCCATTTTCTTTTGGAACCCAGCCACTAAGGAGTTCAAAATATTACCTAAATCCAATCATTGTCAATATAATAATATCACGCACGCTTCTGGTTTTGGTTACGACGGGAAGACTGATGATTACAAGTTAATAACTGTGGAAGACTTTGGGGACAGTTATTTAGTTGACGTCTATACATTAAGAACAGATTCATGGAGAAGCAGTGAATTACATACGCCTCATAAGTTTTCTTCTATAATGATAGAAACTGAAGCACTTGCCAACGGAAATCTGCACTGGATATGTAAAACGCGTGATGAATACAACTATAATAATCTGGATTGGTTAGGTGAAACGGGTGATGAATACTGCTATGATCTAATAATCTCTTTAGACATTAGCGACGAGAAATTCAATGAGTTGCAACTGCCGGCAGATGCTTTGGGTGCAATGATGAGAAATGTGGGAGTGTTGGAAGGATGCCTTTGTGCACTTTCTAGTACTCACAGTACTGTTGTTAGCATTGATCAGTTGGAAGTTTGGGTGATGCAGTCTTGGACTAGACGTTATACCATTACGAATGAGAGATTTATTGGCAATTCATATTTGAATTTTATATGGTCTTTCAAGAATGGTGAGATTCTAGTAGAGACTCTAATTGATTCAAAATTGGTTATATACGACCCGAACGAGGGAAGTGCTAGAGAACCAAAGATTTTTAGTAGTACTTTTGAAGTTTACTCTGCAGAGAATTACGTTGAAAGCCTTGTTTCACTGAGCTCATATGTGTTGGAAATAATTGGGTTTCACAAAGGATGAATGAATCAGAGAAGAAAGTGTTGCACTCCAAAACTTTCAAGGCTTGTATAAATTTCTTTTAGACAAATATTTCTACCCTCCCAATAACAATTGGCGATTACAACAGGTATGCGAAATATTGCCTTCAGGATACAATGAAAGCCCTGCAACGAAAACTGAATTCAAGGTTTGTACCCCTTGATTCAATCAAGAACACACAAAGAGATTTCTGATTTCTGATGATGCTTTTTGAAACAGAGAAAACAGATTGATTTTTCTTATATCTTAAACGAAACTGGGAGAAGCTATTTATAAAGGGTTTTGCACCTGTTGGGAATAGGTGTTTCTATTCACGAACCGTCAGGTTCCTTCATCAACAGACATCAATGGTGTCTTTTGGATTCGAAATTTTCGAACAGGCTTTTATCGGCCAAATAAAACCTTCAGTTCAAAAATTTTCGACCACAGCCTGGGGGGCGATGCCCCCCAGGACCCCCCTTTGGTAAGCGGTGTTGAAAATATTCCAACAATATGCGGGTAAAAATAATTGATAGCATCATGGAGAATAGGTCAAAGAAGAACACTAGGAGTGTATACGGCATTACTTCTTGTTTTGTGTATTTTTTTCATTGTTGATTCGAGTCTACAACTGTTTTAGTGAACCATGAGAAGTAAGCACTCCTTTCTTGTTTTGCAAAGTTGATGGATAACTTGAACAACACTTTACTTTTATGTGATGCTCTTGTCACTATCTTGTGTGATTCAGAACTTTTATTGATATTGCATGGTTTGAAGTAGTTTAATGTTGGAGCTAGACTATTTCGCGCTACTTGAACTAGTATGTATATATTAATACAGACACTGGCCGGGTCAAATGCTCAGCCAAGATGGCCATGCACGATGAACTGCAAGATTGCTGGGTCGAATGCTCAGCCAAGATGGTCGTGCATTGTTAGCTGCGAGCTTGCCGTGTCGAACGCTCAGCCAAGGTGGCCGTGATCTGCAATCTGCAAGCTTGCCGCGTCGAATGCTCAGCCAAGATGGCCGTGCATTTCTAGCCGCGAGCTTGCCGGGTCGAATGTGCGCCTATCATGGCAGTTCTTTGCAAGCTGCGAGCTTACCTCTGCTCAGTGACGGACATTCATAATTTATATCCTGCTAGGCGGCCTTCGGCCGCAAACTTCTTTTTCCACCTTTTAATAATTATATTTTGGGTTGTAAACAGGTTGTTTCGCATTTAGAACTCTAAATATATAAATTTGCAGAAACTCCATGACTCGACAGTATAACAAACATGCTATTAGTATTGTTTTGGTTTATTTTTTGAATTAGGTTACTGATTCTTTTTAGCATATTGCTTATCTGATGCTTGAAGTTGGTATAGTAATACATGGAGCCTCATCAAGTATCAATTACCCTAAGAAAAAGCTACCGGCAATTAGGGCATCTCCAATAAAGGGTGAAAATATTTGTTTTGAATGACATGTAGGATTTTAGACCCCCATTTAGCATAAGACTGGGTCTTATGGAGGTTCCCAAGCTCTTATCAACATGAAACACCGTGGCCTAAACCCTTTATTCCCGCTCACATTCTCTATCCGGTGGGAATCGCTGCGGAAAGAGATAGTCAACGGACAATGGTTGTCTGTTTTGAAAAAGTGAAAAACGGATAATGATTGCACAAAATTGGTTAAATAACCCTTAGTGTAGAGCAAGGATAGAGACACTTTTAACATTCCGTTCAATCACCAAATCTTCTACAGATCAACTTTAATAATCATGATAGCTTGATGTTGGTTCCATATTTTGGTAAAGTTTTAGGATCTTTTCCCGTTTTTGTTCATTGGAATACAATAACGCCAGTTCCTTGCTTTCAAAGGAAGAATTACTCTAATCGAAATAGTGTTGTGTAGTGTTCCTCGAAAATGCGGGGGTCTAACAACCACACCCAACAATTCGTTTGGAAATCTGAGAGGACTTACTCCAATACACTTTCTAGAGAATCAACTAGACAGTCAGACTCAATCTAGAATAAAGTATATTAAAGAGTATAATATCTCTAACTCTTAATTTAATCCGCAATCAGCAAATAGAAATCTGTGAGTCCGATTGAATGCAAAACTCACAAGAATGTAAGAATGATGACAAATAAGCTATAACTAAGCTACAAACATCACTCCCACTGAATTTCAGATTCAAACACATGGAATAAACTTGATGAAAATCTCAATCAAAATTCCACTGAAATTCAGATTCAAGCACATCACATACATGCTTATTATCACTTTATATTGCTATACTATAAAAAACCATTTAGACAACATATCAATAAGCAAGAACAATAACATCTTAAACTCAAAAACAAGACTATGTATCATCTCAAATTTCCTTTGTTCCCTTAATGATATCCCCATTGTCTTGCTCGAATTAAGCACTATGCTCATAAAGTAGTCTCTGGTTTGAGACATATCATCCGATATCATTAAATGTCCTAAAGTTCTTGGTCTCATTATGATAAGAGGAATAAACTTGAACGGTACCAAAGACAAATGTTCAAGTGTCAATCAATGTAAATCAACAACCAAAGGTTGGATATTCTAATTGATTGATCTTAACGCACAACCTGTGATATTTCAATTATATAATAAAATATAACGTGGAAAAGAAATAACACAGACACCATAATTTTGTTAACGAGGAAACCAAAAATGCAGAAAAACATCGGGACCTAGTCCAGTTTGAACACCACACTGTATTAAGCCGCTACAGACACTAACCTACTACCAATTAACTTCGGACTGGACTGTAGTTGAACCCTAATCAATCTCACACTGATTCAAGGTACAATTGCGCTCCTTACGTCTCTGATCCCAGCAGGATACTACGTACTTGATTCCCTTAGATATCTCACCCACAACCAAGAGTTGCTACGACCCAAAGTCGAAGACTTGATAAAAAAATATGTCTCACACAGAAAAGTCTATAGGATTGAATAAATCTGTCTCCCACAGAAATACCCAAGAGTTTTTGTACCGTCTTTTGATAATTGATAAACCAGACTTATATTCCCGAAGAACAGCGTAGTATTATCAATCACCTCACAATAATCTTAATCGACTAGGAAAACAAGATATTGTAGAATCACAAACAATGAGACGAAGATGTTTGCAACTATTTTTCTATTTTTCCTTTCGGAAAAATAAATCTCAAACCAATTTTACAATTGTCTCGTACGATAGAAACAACAAGATCAGATCATACAACTACAAGAGAAGTAGTATCGGTCTGGCTTCACAATCCCAATAAAATCTTCAAGTCGTTTACCTACAGGGTCTTGAGAAGAGACCTAAGGTTAAAGGATAATCGACCCTAGATATACAACTAGTATCACACAGAAGGTGTGGGAATTAGGTTTCCCAGTTGTTAGAGTTCTCCTTTATATAGTTTTCAAATCAGGTCTTGCAATCCAAGTTACCTTGGTAACAAAGCATTCAATATTCACCGTTAGATGAAAAACCTGATTCAACCAAGCTAATATCTTTCAACCGTTAGATCGAACTTGGCTCAACAATTAGTTAACCGAGGTTAGCCATATGTTTACTCTCATATTAACCTTATTCATCTTCTCCATAACTAGTTCAAATGACTCAAATGAAACTAGTTAAAAAGTTGTTCAATTGCATAGAAGAACACAATTGAAACCAAATCGGTTTGATTCACTTGAATAAATCATGAACATGATAGCCACGGCTTGCAAAGATTGCATTCCTTAATATTTAAATGTTTAAGTTCATGAATAGACTGACTTGACAAAATAACCATCTTAAGTTTGCGTACGGGTATGCGTACTTAAGCAATCGGATTTGAGTTTGTTAAGTTTCCAAACTCAGCAGAAATTATCGGTTCCAAAACTTCCGCCAGTTTGCGTACGGGTACGCATACTTAAGGTGACTAGTTTAGGAGTTTGTGATTACTAAACACAGCAGATATTTTCGGTTCGAAAACCTCTACCAGTGTGCGTACGGGTGCGCATACTTATGCTGTCTCCTTCACCAATATTGTATACACGTATATGCATACACTTGGTTCCCGTTTTATGGATTTGTACACTAATGTGCAAACAAACTATATATTCTTATATCTAAAGATGGTTATCTCATCAACTATTAATTTCAATCATTGAAACTTTCTTAGAGGACGTTATATTGTTTTTGTTCACAAGCTATTTTTCGTCAAAGTGATTTTCAAGTTATTGAAATTATCACAATGAAACATTCCAAGGCAACACCAAATGATTGTATCAGACAAACCATGTTAGATGTTACTCGAAAATTTTTCAAAAAAACCCAATCGGTAAAATATGATCTTATTCGTACTTTCATCACGAATGTAAGATGAACATGGCTAAAGCGAAAGCTTGCTAACACATATTTCGAAAAATATATAAGCGAGATAAACTCAGCTCTAAATCTCAAATATGTATAATAGAAAACTATATCATAACACGACTTATGTCTCAATATAGGAAATAGAGAAGAAATAGACTTTCCAAGTGATAGATGAGTTTAAGTCTCCACATACCTTTTGTCGATGAAGTTCCACAAGATCCCCTTAGTAATTTTTGGTCTTAAAATGATGAACACTGAAAGATATAAGCTCAACTACACTATCTATGTCCTAGTCCGAGACATCTATAAATAAGATAGAAATCAAGACATATAGTTTTGCCACTAACATTGAAAAACATGCTTGAGATAGCAACGCATGCGAGTTCGACCGAGCAATGATCAACCAATCTCCCCCTTTGTCAATTTTACTGACAAAACTATCAATACATATGGATTACAAAATAAATAAAAATTGAAGCTTCATCCACATGGTTGATCTCCTTAGCATCTTCAACGCGACTCGAAATCTTGTCACTTCCAAGTACTCCATGATTGCAAAGGTTGTAAGTTTGGTCTCATAATTGTTGAAGATCCGTTGCTATAGCAATGAGAAAACAAATGCTCTCAATCATTGTTATAAAGTATCATAGTATTATTACACAACATCAAAGTTCAATTGTATCACAACTTTGACAACAATATTATGGTGATATGTATCGCTCCCCGTTAGTCAATACTTTATCTTAATATGAAAACCATCCCCCCTTACATAATGATCCGTAAACCAGATGTATTTGTAGTATGAACTACACATTAATTCTCCCTCTTTTTGTCAATGAAATTGGCAAAGGTACGAAAATTAGTGGGATCCTAATGAAATTTCCACGGAGATACTTCATGACCAAAGGTTTATTAACATACCAACAAATTTAGATGCAATCATAAAGCCGAAGCTAAATGCATTCATCCAGGAGTTTATAAAGATACAAGATAATCCCTAAAATATTCCACAGCCGCACTCCCCACAAAGATATGGCGATTAATCACAATTCAAAAGAACTCCCCCACATAAAATGTCATTCCGGGAGGAACAACAAAGGAGACATTGCTTTTACAAGAAAAGAAGGATTTTTTTGGACATAATCAAATCACATGAAAACGTGATTTGATATCAAAATTATTCAATTGAATTATCCACAAAAGAATTCACGATTAATCCAATCGAAAAAGCACAATTAAATTAACCACAAGAAAACCCATGATTAATTCAATCGTAATTACACAACCAAATTAACCACAAGAAAGTGATCAATTCAATTGGTCATGCTCGACATAAGAAAATTTACGGAGCAACAACTAAAATAACCAAAAGAGAATGATCAATTTAGTTGGTCATGCTCAAACATAAGGAACCTTACGAAGCAACAACTAAGTTAACCATAAGAGAATGATCAACTCAATCGTTTATGCTCAAACACAAGAAACCTTACGGATCAACACGGTATATGCACACAAATGTGGATCGGATATCGACCAATACTGTAGAATATACAAGGATTCATTCTATGTTCTATCACTATTCTCATAATGACATATGACGGACTTAATCCTTGTGAACAAAAGTTCTATCCTTTCTCTTATTAACTAGTGACATAAAAGGCTTTAACTTTTGTTTGTCAAAAGTTCATTCTATCTTTTATCAATATATTCATATCAACATAATAGAGATAACTTTTGAACAAGTATGGGATAATCATAGTTCACGGACGCAAACACCATATCCCATAACAATTTGCAATATACAAAACCATAAAGATTAAAATTGCAAACATCATCTTCCAAAATACTTAGAATTTAAATTAATAAATCTAAAAAACATGAAGATGAAAACGTTTGGAACTTGCTATGTGTAATCACAATAATGGCTATTCCAAACCCTAGTTATTCTTCTAAACAAAAACAAGAATAAAAATTCCCATAAGAAGATTTACTAGACAAAAAAAACAAGAACAATTTAAAAACCATCATCAAAAACAAGAGAAACTACTCATCGTCTTCATCATCGGAAACCATTAAAGTGGAACGAACCTTGTCCATATCCTCCTTGATTTCGGGAAACTTGGTAACAATCACAAGTAATTGTTCTTGAAGACAACTTACTTTGATATTCAACTTACAAACACCCTTTTTTTCAAAGAAGAATCAATCAAGCCATCAATAGTGTCACACCTTTGTCTCTTGCAAGCATTCTCCTTCATCCGATCGAAAGTACATGGTCGAGCAAGCTTGGGAGTTCCAATGGAGTTGCCAATAGGCTCAATGGAGAAGTTGCGACAAATTCGCTCAATCAATCAAGGATAACCTAACTTCTTGTTGGAAGATGTCATAGCTAACATTTGATAAATAATAAATCCACAAATGTCAATACATTTGGTTTCCATCACAAGGAAATAGACCAATTCCACGAACTCACGACTCCAACGATAATTCTCAATCGTGGAAGGACAAAGGTTAGATATACCAAGTTTTCCAAAAGACATCAAGGGAAAACTAAGATGGTTAGTAGGAAATTTCCCTTCATTCCAATCAATTATTCTACCACAAAGACCAAGAGAGATGGTTTCATATGATGGTCTTAGATCAATTGGTCTTGGAAGACGAACATTACCCAAAGGGATTTTGGTAATCTTTGAGATTAATTCTCTATCAACAAGAATCCTTTTTATATTAACCATGGTCTTGAATTCAATGTCTTCAAGTTCAACATCATAAATGTTGGCATAGAAGATTCTAGTAAGAGTGTCAAATCCTTCACCAAGACCATCAAAGATGTTTCTAAGCTTAAATTTTTCAAAACAAATCAATTCCTCCTTACAACCACTAGAAACATCCAATTTCTTTTCTAGGATAAATCCATTAGATGAAATCCTTTCAAAAACTCTACCACAAGAATCATTGACAAATCTAATCCTAAGAGAATCTTGATCTATAAAAGGATTCATGTAGAAGAAGAAGAACCCAAGTTCTTTGTAAATACTTTTGAAACTTTGAAATTCATCATAAGAACAAGAAATTGGAAAGGAAAATAAGATGAAATCACTTACTTGGAATAAACCTTGTCCAACCCTTTTGCTTATTTTTCTCCAAAGATGTTTTAGTGGAGAGAATATATGAACCCTAGATGTTCACGTACGCGGACTGAATGGGAGGAAGAAGAAGGTACGCGTACTCCTTCTTTATATGTCCACTAATGTTCTTGGACCTGTTTATGAACCGCGACCTACAAAAGGAATGTAGGATTTTTTTTTTATGTTCGCACATCAAGGATGAGCAACCCGTGAAAACACAATGCGTGTGAGGAGACGGATGCAGTAGAAAGATTATTCGAAAATCCAAGAAGGACAAAATATTATTTTATAACCCTACTATACACAAATCAAACCATTTCTTGCCCCATCTCAAGATATATACCAATAGGGTATTACCAGACTTGTTACCAAGTGGCATGATGTGCATAGGGATTCTCATGCACTATTTCTGGTTGATATTTGTGAGTAATACCAGTGATATAATCATAGTAATGATGATAATCAGGGTTACCGGAGCTTTCAACTTCCTTTTAATTTGACCAGAAAGAAGATTTTTCCGGTATCTTGAAACTGTGTCAACAACATGAGAATCCGTTTTATTGAATCTACTTGTGTTGACAGCGATTTTAGTTCGTACAACATGATTGCATGGTTTTACATGTACCGAACCTTTATAGGATTGATTCTTAGACTTAACGGAATGAAGTTTTTCTAAGAATCTAAAAACGCTTTCAAACGCTCTAAATAGATCTTTGACAATTGATCCATCACGATGGTATTCCTCAAAAAGATTAGGAGTTAATCTAGTGAGGTTCCATATCCTTGAGCATAAAGAACGTTTTCCTAACCTTCCTTTTTTTTAACTTTTCCTTTAGATTGTTTCCCACCATCTAGGTTTTCCAAGGTCTTAGATGAAAATAGATTATTATGAGAAACCGGATGTTCAGTCCATAATAACCTTTGAACAATCTTTAAAGGATTTCTGGCATGCGTTACAGATGCCAAGAGCAAGTTTTCCAAAGAAATTTCCCATAGGGTAAATTTTTGAGGATCAATCAAACACAAACTTATTAGGTTTATAGAGTTTTCCTGCTTTGATACCAATTGAAAATGTAGGGGTCTAACAACCACACCCAACAATTCGTTTGGAAATATGCGAGGACTTACTCCAATACACTTTCTAGAGAATCAACTACACAGTCATACTCAATCTAGAATAAAGTATATCAAAGAGTATAATATCTCTAACTCTTAATTCAATCCGTAATCAGCAAATAGAAATTTGCGAGCCTGATTGAATATAAGAGGAGTAAACTTGAACGTTACCAAAGACCAATGTTCAAGTGTCAATCAATGTAAATCAACAACCAAAGGTTGGATATTTTAATTGATTGATCTTAACGCACAACCTGTGATATTTCAATTATACAACAAAATATAATGCGGAAAAGAAATAACACAGACACCAGAATTTTGTTAACGAGGAAACCGCAAATGCAGAAAAACCCCGGGACCTAGTCCAGTTTGATCACCACACTGTATTAAGCCGCTACAGACACTAGCCTACTACCAATTAACTTCGGACTGGACTGTAATTGAACCATAATCAATCTCAAACTAATTCAAGGTTCAGTTGTGCTCCTTACGTCTCTGATCCCAGCAGGATACTATGCACTTGATTCCCTTAGCTGATCTCAACCACAACAAGGAGTTGCTACGAGCCAAAGTCGAAGACTTGATAAACAAATTTGTCTCACACAGAAAAGTCTATAGGATTGAATAAATCTGTCTCACACAGAAATACCCAAGAATTTTTGTTCCGTCTTTTGATAAATCAAGGTGAACATGAACCAATTGATAAACCATACCTTATATTCCCGAAGAACAACCTAGTATTATCAATCACCTCACAATAATCTTAATCGACTAGCGAAACAAGATATTGTGGAATCACAAACGATGAGATGAAGATGTTTGTGACTACTTTTCTATCTTTCCTATCGGAGAAATAAATCTCAAGCCAATTTTACAATTGTACTCGTACGATAGAAACAACAAGATCAGATCACACAACTACAAGAGAAGTAGTATCGGTCTGGTTTCACAATCCCAATGAAATATTCAAGTCGTTAACCTACAGGGTCTCGAGAAGAAACCTAAGGTTAAAGGACAATCTACTCTAGCTATACAACTAGTATCACACAGAAGGTGTGGGGATTAGATTTCCCAGTTTTTAGAGTTCTCCTTTATATAGTTTTCAAATCAGGGTTCGCAATCCAAGTTACCTTGGTAACAAAGCATTCAATATTCGCCGTTAGATGAAAAACCTGATTCTACCAAGCTAATATATTTCAACCGTTAGATCGAACTTAGCTTGTTACACACAAATGAAATGTACCCTCATTTAAGTTTATGTAACCGTACCCAAACGTGTACACTCATGTTGTCTCAACAATTAGTTCACCGAGGTTAGCCATATGTTTACTCTCGTATTAACCTTATTCATCATATCCATAACTAGTTCAAATGACTCAAATGAAACTAGTTAAAGAGTTGTTCAATTGCATAGAAGAACACAATTGAAACCAAATCGGTTTGATTCACTTGAATCAATCATGAACATTATAGCCACGGTTTGGAAAGATTGCAATTCCTTAAGATTTAAATGTTTAAGTTCATGAACATACCAATTTGACAAAATAACCAGCTTAAGTATGCATACGGGTATGCGTACTTAAGCAACCGAATTTGAGTTTGTTAAGTTTCCAAACTCAACTCAGCATAAATTCTCGGTTCCAAAACTTCTGCCAGCATGCGTACAGGTACGCATACTTAAGGTGACTAGTTTAGGAATTTGTAATTCCCAAACCCAGTAGATATTTTCGGTTCGAAAACTTTCTCTAGTATGCGTATGGGTACGTATACTTAAGGTGACTAGTTTAGGAGTTTGTAATTCCTAAACACATAAGATATTTTCGGTTCGAAAACCTCTACCAGTATGCGTACGGGTGCGCATACTTATGCTGTCTCCTTCACCAATATTGTATACACACATATGCATACACTTGGTTCCCGGTTTATGGATTTGTACACTAATGTGTGAACACACTATATATGCTTATATCCAAAGATGGTTATCTCATCAACTCTTAATTTCAATCATTGAAACTTTCTTAGAGGACGTTATATAGTTGTTGTTCACATGTTATTTTTCGTCAAAGCGATTTTCAAGTTATTGAAATTATCATAATGAAACATTCCAAGGAAACACCAAATGATTGTATCACACAAACCATGTTAGATGTAACTCGGCGCAATTTTCATATGATATTATTCGGACTCTCATCACGAATGTAAGATGACCATGTCTAAAGCGAAAGCTTGCCAACACATATTTTGAGAATTATATAAGCGAGATAAACTAAGCTCGAAATCTCAAATGTGTATAATAGAAAACTATATCGTAACACGACTTATGTCTCAATATAGGAGATAGAGAAGAAATAGACTTTCCAAGTGATAAATGAGTTTAAGTCTCCACATACCTTTTGTTGATGAAGTTCCACAAGCTCCCCTTAGTAGTTCTTCTTCTTCAAATGATGAACGCTGAGAGATCTAAGCTCCACTACACTATCTATGTCCTAGTTCGAGACATTTATAAATAGGCTAGAAATCAAGACATATAGTTTTGATCACTAATATTGAAAAACATGCTTGAGATAGCAACGCATGTGAGTTCGATAGTTTTGGGTAGTTAAAACCTGTATTCGTTATCTCTGTCAGCAACAATTTGTGTTCAGTAAATCAGTTGAACTAAGCTTTTGAATTTTTCATCACAAGATTATAGTCCGAGTGATAGAACTGATAATGAAGATGCTTTTAGACTTGATGATCCATGCAATTTATCCACCTATGTTGATTTGTTAGGTTCATGTAATGGCCTGGTTTGTTTAAGTTATGGTGATCATCCTGACAGATTCATTTGTTTTTGGAACCCAGTCACTAAGGAGTTCAAGAAATTACCTAAATCATCCAATCATTGCGAAGATTACGATGCTTTTGGTTTTGGTTATGACGGGAAGACTGATGATTACAAGTTAATAACAGTAGTAGACTTTGAGGACAGTTATTTAGTTGACGTCTATACGCTAAGAACAGATTCATGGAGAAGCAGTGAATTACATATTCCTTGTAAGTTTTCTTCTCTAATGATAGAAACTGGAGCACTTGTCAACGGAAATCTGCACTGGTTATGTAAAAAGCGTGATGAATACAGCTATCATCTGGACTGGTTATGTGATGAATACAGGTATAGTCTGATAATCTCATTAGACATTAGTGACGAGAAATTCAAAGAATTGCAACTTCCAGCAGATGTTTTAGATGCAGTGGATGTTATGATAAGTGTGGGAGTGTTGGAAGGATGCCTTTGTGCACTTTCTACTGTTGTTGGCCGTCGGTTGGAAGTTTGGGTCATGCAGGATTATGGAGTTCAAGAATCTTGGACTAGACGTTATACCATTACCCATGAGAGATTTATTAGCAACCCATATTTGAAGTTTATATGGTCTTTCAAGAATGGTGAGATTCTAGTAAAGGCTTCAGGTGATTTAGGTTTGGTTATATACGACCCAAACGATGAAAGTGTTAGAGAACCAAAGACTTTATTAGTACTTTTGAAGTTTCCTCTACAGAGAATTACGTTGAAAGCCTGGTTTCACTGAGCTCATATGCGGATAAAAATAATTGATAGCATCATGGAGAATAATAGGCCAAAGAAGAATACTAGGAGTGTACACGGCAGTACTTCTTGTTTTTGTGTATTTTTTTCATTGTTGATTCGAGTCTGCAGCTGTTTTAGTGAACCATGAGAAGCAAGCACTCCTTTCTTGTTTTGCAAAGTTGATGGATAACTTGAACAACACTTTATTTTCATGTACTTGCTTGAAACCAAAACTAATGCAGGTAGGTCTCAGATGAGTATAGATCCATGCACCGTACTTTTATGTGATGCTCTTGACACTATCTTGTGTGATTCGGAACTTTCTTGATATTGCATGATTTGAAGTAGTTCAATGTTGGAGCTAGATTATTTTGCTCAACTTGAACTAATCTGTATGTATTACCTCTGCTGGCACTAAACTGCACTTTATCAAAAATTTGAACTGAGTTTTATTTTTAACTCAATTTTTGCAGCTATTTCCTTCCCTCATTAGATTAATTATAATCCGAAAACTAATGGGGGTAAAATCACATTCTGCAAAAAATGAATACTTGGGTGCTGTTCGGATGGTTAATAAAGAGCAAGGATAGAGACACTTTTAACATTCCTTTCAATCACCAAATCTTCTATAGGCAACTTCAATAATCACTTGATTTTGGTTCCATTTCGAAAATAAGTTGATTGTACCGTTTTTGTTCATTATAAAATCTCCGGAGATTTATCCCGAAACATGACCCAATGATAATCTGCCTAGTCTTTCTAGTATCGGGATAGGTGTTGAGAAAACTGTGTCATGTTTTGTTTCTGTTCGGAGAAATCTCAGAAGAACTTCGATATATGAAGTATTATTTGAATTTCACGTGAAGTCATTTTTATCATTTGAAAGAAGTTTGGTTGGCGTTCTGCCCTTGAGGAACGAATCCATTATATTTCGTTAAAAGTTTATACCCCTCTGTTTCAGGAAAAGTGTTATTTTCACTTTTTCAATTTAGCCTAAAAATAGGCCAAACCGAAAAAGTGAAAGTAATACTTTTCCTAAAACGGAAATAGTATATGTTTCGGGAAGAAAAATGGGATACTTGACAGAGCCTCAAATTTCCAACAGTAGCCACTTCGGAATCGGATTCATTACGTAGTTAACAAGGACCATAGTATGTTCGTCAACTTTATAGAATCTTGGCTAATTCTCGACTAATAGTTGTTGATAGGTGAATATAAGGTTGGACTTGCACGTTATACTCTCACCAGTGACAACATCTTCCTTGATTAGTATGAAAAGAAGCTTGCATTCCATTTTACCATGTTCTTTCTTTTATAGGTTTTCCCCAAAATTCTTCTTCCCATGATATCATGTCACATGTTATAGGAGTTTCCTTATTTACAACTATTCTTTCTACTTTATGGATACATTCTAGTGGGCTTGTACCCTAATCCCCGAGTCCCCTATAGTTCATGACGGGTTTATCCTCCCCTTAGGTGCTCCTTAGCTCTACTAAGGGGTAACCGTTTTCATGTATA